>NC_039366.1:151941007-152243454 GCF_003573695.1 Papaver somniferum | reverse complement strand
CCATCCATCAACGCTTGTAAATGACGACGAAGTTTTGACACAACAAACTCAAGAACAACAACGTCAAGAAGCTAATGCATGGAGAAAGAGTATAGCGGATGATATGTGGGAAAATGTTCGTGAACAAAGGGAGTTACAATTGTATGGAGACCGTTAAAATGTAGGGGGAAAAATTATCCTCGTTGCACAACAATAACATACTATTGATGCAGACATAGGATCATTTTTATTTATTTATTTTCTTTTGATTAAAGATCATTTTTATTTGCAAATGAGGGTTTATTGTTTCTTAAGAGAATGAGTTAGGAGTGAACTCTATCAAACTTTCCCAAACTCCCTCTAATAAACTCTCTCAAACTCCCTACACTCCCCCAAACTCCCTGAACTCAAAAACACCAAACTCTCTCAAACTCCCTAAACTCTCTCAAACTCTCTTAAAATCCCCAAGATTTAAAATACACTCGACTCCCCCAAGATTTATGTGTACTTTCTGTCAAAACCCTTTCTCTGTCAAGCTCAATAGCAGCTCTTGCAGCTTCTGCTGCAGGGGAAACAACAGATCGATCTTGACAAACAAGAGAACTAGTTCTTTGTTGTAGGTGTTGTTGCTTCGACTTCAATATAATTTTTTCTCTCCCATTTTTACCAAGAACAATATCATAGGGTAATCCAGTCTCTACTTCATACGCCTGTTAAATGGTAGGATCTGTTTCATTGTAGTTATTTTCTGAGAACTTGTGAATGATTGCTACTGGGATGTATCTGAATGATGAAAACATATATTCAGGAGTGTAGATGTATTCAGTCAACCAACTTTGCTGAGAACTTGTGACTGAACGCGTGACTAAGAACTAGAAACTGCTCAGCAAGCAACTTTGTCGTTCTCTTGCTCAACCCAGAGCTGTAGCATCAGCTCTTCCCCATTAGCTTTCTTGCTAGAACTCCTAACTTTCTCCACTGTAAAACTGTGTTTCTTCATTGTGAACATAAGACGCCAGAAAGCAAATCTATACATGCCTCATGAGATGCGTCATCTGGTGCCTTTCTGGTATTTATATGAGAAATGAGGTCAACAGTGGGAAATAAGCATATGCTGCATATACAGTAACTTAAGTGCCAGATGCAGTAACCATGCACATCATTTTCTAGTAATGCGCATATTATTTACGTCTAAAGTCTAAATTATAACAAACATTTCTCACTCAAAATAAATTTCTAGAATTTTTGCCGCCTAGAAACTTTGGAACTTACTCTTATAAATTACAGCTACAACGTTATTGGCGAACTAGTTAGGCTTTCAGAGCGACCAAGATACATAAATCTAGATAGATAGAGATAGCTGGTTTTGAGTTATTGGATGTTGAGGAAAAATGGGTTGCATACAGTCCCGAACAAGTAATATACAAGCATTACAAGATCAAGAGTTAGTAGAAGGTGAAAAACTGGATCTACTTAATGGAGGAGAACATCGATATCAGGATGATATAAATCAAGTTGTTCATGTGTTTAAAGAATATAGTTTATCTGAACTTAAACTAGCAACTAATGGATTTAGCAGTGATAAAATTGTATCAGAAAGTGGTGAAAAATCTCCTAATGTTGTTTACAAAGCGAAACTTGATAATGGTAAATTCATTGCTGTTAAACGTTTCTCTATATTATCTTGGCCTGATTCTCAACAATTCATTGTAAGTATACTTCTTTAACCTTGTAATGGAAACTTCATTTTTGGTAACAAAAATCTGAGCTAAATGTTGTAGTTATTGTGAGTTGTATGTAATCAACATATCTTGCTTTGTTACTCATTTTTATATCTAGTTGTGTGTAATCAAACTAGTTTTAGTGAAAGAATGCGGCGCAGACAGTAGGGAATTGCTTTTGTTTATGAAAACTTAAGAATTTATGGAATGAGCATATGCAGTAAAGGTATGCAATAAGTGAAAGCTAATCTCTTTACTGATGAGAGATTGACTAACTCATAATTTAGAAGGTGTACCCATTTTCCATGTTACTCATTTGTTTATGATTATAACCGACACGCTTAGAATTCTGTAGATTGATTATCTCATAATTTAGAACTTCTGTTGGATTGTAACAATATCTATTATCGGAAGCGGCAGTTCATATAGTATTCCAAATCAATATCAATATACGTCTCCTCTAGTGAATTATATGGATGGATAGTGGATTCATTAGATAATTGTGTAGATAAATTGTGTATACTGTATAAACTGAGAATTCTATACCGACTAGGAGTTGTGTAGATTAATTGTGTATACTGTACAAACTGAGAATTAGGCACCAGGATGATGTTTTTAAACCCAATCCAACAACCAATCCATATAGTTCGGCACTTCGGATAGGTTGGGATGAGGTGAATTTATTTTTCATTTATTTTTTGTTGAGAACGCGTACCCATTGTCCATGTTACTAAACCATCAACACTGATATCTTTATGCTTGTGTGATTTTTTATGAATGAGATTAGTCGAAACCATGTTCGGATTGAACTAGTGAAGTTGTATTCCATCTGGACATGGTATTCAATACCTTGATTGTTGTTCACTAACAAATTACTGGTCTTCGACTAGAAGTTTTAGGAGTTTAGGTTGCTGAATTTTCCTGCTGTCATCTTAGTTCCGAAACATGTGCTTATACTCCCAAACTTTGCATTTTTGATCGATGATTTACATTGCTTAGTTAAAACCCATTGTCACCTGCTCCTAGCCTTCAGTTCCATCACTGCAGATTGCATAGACTCACATGTAATAGACACTAGTAAGTTTCCATCACTGCAGATTGCATAGACTCACCTGTAATAAACAATAGTAAGTCGCTGCAGTCAACATGTTCATATTGTAAGACAGATAGCAACAGTCTGAGAAAACACTGGCTCAGAGTTTAGTCATTCTTTGCATATGTAAATCTGACAAGCAAAGTCAGGTCTAAAATGTAAACATGTAAAGCAAGTAACAACTGGCATTATCTAGTTGAAAACCCATGTGTGTCACTTTACTAGCTCAGTTATTTGATTTAAAAGGCGTTGTTCAACTTGCACCCACTTACAAGTTTGTATTTCACTACCTTGTCATTAATTTCTTTCTTGCTTTGCTAAGTTCTAGTCTTAGTATAAGTACTAATATAGCTAACTTGTCACACCATAGAATGGACAGTTCTAGCAAACCTTCTGAAAGCAACAAGAAGAAAAAGAATGTTAGGAAGAATAAGAATACGAAACCAGATACGAATACGAATTACAAACAATTGACAGCACGATAGACTGGGAAACTATTGGAATTGTTAGTAGAAGTTACACTTGATAAGAAGAAAGACACTAATGGATGTTTTACTAAGAGACTAGTGGTAGAAGAGATACTTCCAAAACTTAACGAAGCATGTAATTGTGACAAATCTTATGAGAACTTTAGAGGGAAATATAAATGGTTCAAGAAACGATTTGGTGAATACCAAGATTTGTTTAAATCTTGTACTTCTGGATTCGGTTGGGATGATGATAACAAGATGATTACTGGATCCGACGAGATGTGGAAAAATTACTTTGAGGTATGTATGTGTTATTTGCCGACAACTGAATTTGAATTTTTTTTCTTCTAATTTATGCAGAGTTCTAATTCATGATTTATCCTCTTTTTTTTTTGTTAACAGAGCCATCCAAAGAAAACTCACCTAAGGGAGGAAAATGGTAAAGACTATGGTGACTTGCATATTGTTTTTGGGAATAAAAGTGCATCTGGAAAAGTTACAGTTGATCTTACCCATGAGGGTACAAGTGCTAGAACCTGTAATGAGGAAGATGAAGAAGATGAACAAGATGATTACTTGGATGTTGATGATACTCAACGAGAGCAATATGATAGAGCTTTTAACGTATCATGTGTGGGATATTTCTCAGAGGAAAATGATGAACAAGGTAAAGATGAAACTCAAGATATGAACACACAGAAAATTCCAGTCAGAAAAGCAGTACCAAGGAAAAGACCAAGGTGTGACATTAGTGACTCTTCTACATCAACTAATCCTACTGAGCAGTCTGATTACCTACAAAAATTGATTGCCAAGAGTTCATCGATTGCTTCTTCTATTGAGTCAATGCATGCTCTTATTGCGAAATAGAAAGAAGATCGCAAAATTGAAAAGGAAATGCGCAGACTTGATAAGGATAAGAAAGATAACGAAGTATGGGATCTTGTTTATGGCATGAATGAAATTTCTTTGGAAGATAAGCTGAAAGTAATTGAAATGTTGGACAACAATCACAAGAAGAACTTATTCATACGTTTTACTCCTGAAGAGAGAAAGTTGTGGATTGGTTCAAAGTTAAAAGCATAAACCTGTCATCTTTGCAAGTTTCTGTTAGGCGCAATGGCATTTTAGAGTTACAACATTTGGTCGTTTTGCTTCGTAACTATTAGTATTTAATTTTTATTTTCTCCTAGTTGAGACTTTATTGTTATGGATCGATTGCTACTTATTGTTATGGATTGACATCTTTATGGTTATTATGATATTGAATCTATGAACTTTATATTCTATATGCTTATTTTCTATACACATATATTTTTTTGCTTTTGAGATAATGATGATTCTAATAAAAAAAAAGTACTTTTATCATCTTTTTAGGTGAACATGTCTGATTTGCATTTATCTACTGATAGTGAAGATCAAGCCTTCGATACAGAAGATGAAAGCAGTGATGATGAAGAGGTAAGCAACAATAATGAATTTGAACTATCCATAGTTTTGAATATATTTTCAGCGGTGCATTCATGGTTGATGGATATAAAATAAGCAACTGCAATACATACAAACTCAGCGTATTGAAAGACCAATGAGACGCCCGGTTACTTTATTTGGGTATAACTATATAAGGAGAGTTTTGCGTGAAGACCCAGAAGACTTTCGACGAAGTTATAGGATGTACCCTGATATTTTTTTAAAACTATGTTGTATCATTCGAGAAACTACACCATTACGTGATACAAGATGTGTTTCTATTGAAGAAATGCTTGGTACATTTTTACTCGTTGTTGGCCAAAGTTCACGATATTGCAGAATACGTGACACATTTGGTCGCTCTCGGTGGACAGTTAGTAAAAACTTCAATAGGATGTTGCGAGCTTTGAATGCTATAGACCTGAAGATGATGGCTAAGCCAACAAGTGCAACTCCAACTAAAATTCGAGAGAGTACACGATTTTACCCTTAATTTAAGGATTGCATTAGAGCTATGGACGGTACACATATTCCAGCAATGGTGATGAAAAGAGATGCAACCATTTACCGGAATCGACATGGAATTACATCTCAAAATGTGTTAGCGGTTTGCAAATTCGACTTGGAGTTCATATACGTGCTCAGTGGATGGGAAGGGTCTGCTCATGATTCGAAAATACTTAACGACGCAATGAAAAAAGAAATGGACTGAAAATACCGCAAGGTATTTTTACTTTTATCTAATGTGAAGTATTGATTTTTTGGTTAAGTTATATTTGGATTCTACTTGACGAAGTTTTCTTTTTGTGTTTTATTCAGGTAAATATTACTTGGGGGATGGTGGGTTTGCAAACCGGCGATATTGTTTAACACCATTTCGTGGCCAACGTTATCATTTGAAAGAATTTTCTGGTACGGGTAATCATGCGAAAAAGGCTGAAGAATTATTTAACATGCGTCATGCTTCTTTGAGGAATGTAGTTGAAAGATTGTTTGGTGTTTTGAAGTCTCGTTTCTTGATCTTTAAGTCTCAACCTCCATTTCCGTATCAAGTGCAAGCGGAGATAGTGACAGCTTGTGCAGGCTTACACAACTTCTTGCGAAAAGAATGCCATTCAGATGAGTTTCCAGTCGAGGAAGAGGAAGATACCCATCCATCAACGCTTGTAAATGACGACGAAGTTTTGACACAACAAACTCAAGAACAACAACGTCAAGAAGCTAATGCATGGAGAAAGAGTATAGCGGATGATATGTGGGAAAATGTTCGTGAACAAAGGGAGTTACAATTGTATGGAGACCGTTAAAATGTAGGGGGAAAAATTATCCTCGTTGCACAACAATAACATACTATTGATGCAGACATAGGATCATTTTTATTTATTTATTTTCTTTTGATTAAAGATCATTTTTATTTGCAAATGAGGGTTTATTGTTTCTTAAGAGAATGAGTTAGGAGTGAACTCTATCAAACTTTCCCAAACTCCCTCTAATAAACTCTCTCAAACTCCCTACACTCCCCCAAACTCCCTGAACTCAAAAACACCAAACTCTCTCAAACTCCCTAAACTCTCTCAAACTCTCTTAAAATCCCCAAGATTTAAAATACACTCGACTCCCCCAAGATTTATGTGTACTTTCTGTCAAAACCCTTTCTCTGTCAAGCTCAATAGCAGCTCTTGCAGCTTCTGCTGCAGGGGAAACAACAGATCGATCTTGACAAACAAGAGAACTAGTTCTTTGTTGTAGGTGTTGTTGCTTCGACTTCAATATAATTTTTTCTCTCCCATTTTTACCAAGAACAATATCATAGGGTAATCCAGTCTCTACTTCATACGCCTGTTAAATGGTAGGATCTGTTTCATTGTAGTTATTTTCTGAGAACTTGTGAATGATTGCTACTGGGATGTATCTGAATGATGAAAACATATATTCAGGAGTGTAGATGTATTCAGTCAACCAACTTTGCTGAGAACTTGTGACTGAACGCGTGACTAAGAACTAGAAACTGCTCAGCAAGCAACTTTGTCGTTCTCTTGCTCAACCCAGTGTTGTAGCATCAGCTCTTCCCCATTAGCTTTCTTGCTAGAACTCCTAACTTTCTCCACTGTAAAACTGTGTTTCTTCATTGTGAACATAAGACGCCAGAAAGCAAATCTATACATGCCTCATGAGATGCGTCATCTGGTGCCTTTCTGGTATTTATATGAGAAATGAGGTCAACAGTGGGAAATAAGCATATGCTGCATATACAGTAACTTAAGTGCCAGATGCAGTAACCATGCACATCATTTTCTAGTAATGCGCATATTATTTACGTCTAAAGTCTAAATTATAACAAACATTTCTCACTCAAAATAAATTTCTAGAATTTTTGCCGCCTAGAAACTTTGGAACTTACTCTTATAAATTACAGCTACAACGTTATTGGCGAACTAGTTAGGCTTTCAGAGCGACCAAGATACATAAATCTAGATAGATAGAGATAGCTGGTTTTGAGTTATTGGATGTTGAGGAAAAATGGGTTGCATACAGTCCCGAACAAGTAATATACAAGCATTACAAGATCAAGAGTTAGTAGAAGGTGAAAAACTGGATCTACTTAATGGAGGAGAACATCGATATCAGGATGATATAAATCAAGTTGTTCATGTGTTTAAAGAATATAGTTTATCTGAACTTAAACTAGCAACTAATGGATTTAGCAGTGATAAAATTGTATCAGAAAGTGGTGAAAAATCTCCTAATGTTGTTTACAAAGCGAAACTTGATAATGGTAAATTCATTGCTGTTAAACGTTTCTCTATATTATCTTGGCCTGATTCTCAACAATTCATTGTAAGTATACTTCTTTAACCTTGTAATGGAAACTTCATTTTTGGTAACAAAAATCTGAGCTAAATGTTGTAGTTATTGTGAGTTGTATGTAATCAACATATCTTGCTTTGTTACTCATTTTTATATCTAGTTGTGTGTAATCAAACTAGTTTTAGTGAAAGAATGCGGCGCAGATAGTAGGGAATTGCTTTTGTTTATGAAAACTTAAGAATTTATGGAATGAGCATATGCAGTAAAGGTATGCAATAAGTGAAAGCTAATCTCTTTACTGATGAGAGATTGACTAACTCATAATTTAGAAGGTGTACCCATTTTCCATGTTACTCATTTGTTTATGATTATAACCGACACGCTTAGAATTCTGTAGATTGATTATCTCATAATTTAGAACTTCTGTTGGATTGTAACAATATCTATTATCGGAAGCGGCAGTTCATATAGTATTCCAAATCAATATCAATATACGTCTCCTCTAGTGAATTATATGGATGGATAGTGGATTCATTAGATAATTGTGTAGATAAATTGTGTATACTGTATAAACTGAGAATTCTATACCGACTAGGAGTTGTGTAGATTAATTGTGTATACTGTACAAACTGAGAATTAGGCACCAGGATGATGTTTTTAAACCCAATCCAACAACCAATCCATATAGTTCGGCACTTCGGATAGGTTGGGATGAGGTGAATTTATTTTTCATTTATTTTTTGTTGAGAACGCGTACCCATTGTCCATGTTACTAAACCATCAACACTGATATCTTTATGCTTGTGTGATTTTTTATGAATGAGATTAGTCGAAACCATGTTCGGATTGAACTAGTGAAGTTGTATTCCATCTGGACATGGTATTCAATACCTTGATTGTTGTTCACTAACAAATTACTGGTCTTCGACTAGAAGTTTTAGGAGTTTAGGTTGCTGAATTTTCCTGCTGTCATCTTAGTTCCGAAACATGTGCTTATACTCCCAAACTTTGCATTTTTGATCGATGATTTACATTGCTTAGTTAAAACCCATTGTCACCTGCTCCTAGCCTTCAGTTCCATCACTGCAGATTGCATAGACTCACATGTAATAGACACTAGTAAGTTTCCATCACTGCAGATTGCATAGACTCACCTGTAATAAACAATAGTAAGTCGCTGCAGTCAACATGTTCATATTGTAAGACAGATAGCAACAGTCTGAGAAAACACTGGCTCAGAGTTTAGTCATTCTTTGCATATGTAAATCTGACAAGCAAAGTCAGGTCTAAAATGTAAACATGTAAAGCAAGTAACAACTGGCATTATCTAGTTGAAAACCCATGTGTGTCACTTTACTAGCTCAGTTATTTGATTTAAAAGGCGTTGTTCAACTTGCACCCACTTACAAGTTTGTATTTCACTACCTTGTCATTAATTTCTTTCTTGCTTTGCTAAGTTCTAGTCTTAGTATAAGTACTAATATAGCTAACTTGTCACACCATAGAATGGACAGTTCTAGCAAACCTTCTGAAAGCAACAAGAAGAAAAAGAATGTTAGGAAGAATAAGAATACGAAACCAGATACGAATACGAATTACAAACAATTGACAGCACGATAGACTGGGAAACTATTGGAATTGTTAGTAGAAGTTACACTTGATAAGAAGAAAGACACTAATGGATGTTTTACTAAGAGACTAGTGGTAGAAGAGATACTTCCAAAACTTAACGAAGCATGTAATTGTGACAAATCTTATGAGAACTTTAGAGGGAAATATAAATGGTTCAAGAAACGATTTGGTGAATACCAAGATTTGTTTAAATCTTGTACTTCTGGATTCGGTTGGGATGATGATAACAAGATGATTACTGGATCCGACGAGATGTGGAAAAATTACTTTGAGGTATGTATGTGTTATTTGCCGACAACTGAATTTGAATTTTTTTTCTTCTAATTTATGCAGAGTTCTAATTCATGATTTATCCTCTTTTTTTTTTGTTAACAGAGCCATCCAAAGAAAACTCACCTAAGGGAGGAAAATGGTAAAGACTATGGTGACTTGCATATTGTTTTTGGGAATAAAAGTGCATCTGGAAAAGTTACAGTTGATCTTACCCATGAGGGTACAAGTGCTAGAACCTGTAATGAGGAAGATGAAGAAGATGAACAAGATGATTACTTGGATGTTGATGATACTCAACGAGAGCAATATGATAGAGCTTTTAACGTATCATGTGTGGGATATTTCTCAGAGGAAAATGATGAACAAGGTAAAGATGAAACTCAAGATATGAACACACAGAAAATTCCAGTCAGAAAAGCAGTACCAAGGAAAAGACCAAGGTGTGACATTAGTGACTCTTCTACATCAACTAATCCTACTGAGCAGTCTGATTACCTACAAAAATTGATTGCCAAGAGTTCATCGATTGCTTCTTCTATTGAGTCAATGCATGCTCTTATTGCGAAATAGAAAGAAGATCGCAAAATTGAAAAGGAAATGCGCAGACTTGATAAGGATAAGAAAGATAACGAAGTATGGGATCTTGTTTATGGCATGAATGAAATTTCTTTGGAAGATAAGCTGAAAGTAATTGAAATGTTGGACAACAATCACAAGAAGAACTTATTCATACGTTTTACTCCTGAAGAGAGAAAGTTGTGGATTGGTTCAAAGTTAAAAGCATAAACCTGTCATCTTTGCAAGTTTCTGTTAGGCGCAATGGCATTTTAGAGTTACAACATTTGGTCGTTTTGCTTCGTAACTATTAGTATTTAATTTTTATTTTCTCCTAGTTGAGACTTTATTGTTATGGATCGATTGCTACTTATTGTTATGGATTGACATCTTTATGGTTATTATGATATTGAATCTATGAACTTTATATTCTATATGCTTATTTTCTATACACATATATTTTTTTGCTTTTGAGATAATGATGATTCTAATAAAAAAAAAGTACTTTTATCATCTTTTTAGGTGAACATGTCTGATTTGCATTTATCTACTGATAGTGAAGATCAAGCCTTCGATACAGAAGATGAAAGCAGTGATGATGAAGAGGTAAGCAACAATAATGAATTTGAACTATCCATAGTTTTGAATATATTTTCAGCGGTGCATTCATGGTTGATGGATATAAAATAAGCAACTGCAATACATACAAACTCAGCGTATTGAAAGACCAATGAGACGCCCGGTTACTTTATTTGGGTATAACTATATAAGGAGAGTTTTGCGTGAAGACCCAGAAGACTTTCGACGAAGTTATAGGATGTACCCTGATATTTTTTTAAAACTATGTTGTATCATTCGAGAAACTACACCATTACGTGATACAAGATGTGTTTCTATTGAAGAAATGCTTGGTACATTTTTACTCGTTGTTGGCCAAAGTTCACGATATTGCAGAATACGTGACACATTTGGTCGCTCTCGGTGGACAGTTAGTAAAAACTTCAATAGGATGTTGCGAGCTTTGAATGCTATAGACCTGAAGATGATGGCTAAGCCAACAAGTGCAACTCCAACTAAAATTCGAGAGAGTACACGATTTTACCCTTAATTTAAGGATTGCATTAGAGCTATGGACGGTACACATATTCCAGCAATGGTGATGAAAAGAGATGCAACCATTTACCGGAATCGACATGGAATTACATCTCAAAATGTGTTAGCGGTTTGCAAATTCGACTTGGAGTTCATATACGTGCTCAGTGGATGGGAAGGGTCTGCTCATGATTCGAAAATACTTAACGACGCAATGAAAAAAGAAATGGACTGAAAATACCGCAAGGTATTTTTACTTTTATCTAATGTGAAGTATTGATTTTTTGGTTAAGTTATATTTGGATTCTACTTGACGAAGTTTTCTTTTTGTGTTTTATTCAGGTAAATATTACTTGGGGGATGGTGGGTTTGCAAACCGGCGATATTGTTTAACACCATTTCGTGGCCAACGTTATCATTTGAAAGAATTTTCTGGTACGGGTAATCATGCGAAAAAGGCTGAAGAATTATTTAACATGCGTCATGCTTCTTTGAGGAATGTAGTTGAAAGATTGTTTGGTGTTTTGAAGTCTCGTTTCTTGATCTTTAAGTCTCAACCTCCATTTCCGTATCAAGTGCAAGCGGAGATAGTGACAGCTTGTGCAGGCTTACACAACTTCTTGCGAAAAGAATGCCATTCAGATGAGTTTCCAGTCGAGGAAGAGGAAGATACCCATCCATCAACGCTTGTAAATGACGACGAAGTTTTGACACAACAAACTCAAGAACAACAACGTCAAGAAGCTAATGCATGGAGAAAGAGTATAGCGGATGATATGTGGGAAAATGTTCGTGAACAAAGGGAGTTACAATTGTATGGAGACCGTTAAAATGTAGGGGGAAAAATTATCCTCGTTGCACAACAATAACATACTATTGATGCAGACATAGGATCATTTTTATTTATTTATTTTCTTTTGATTAAAGATCATTTTTATTTGCAAATGAGGGTTTATTGTTTCTTAAGAGAATGAGTTAGGAGTGAACTCTATCAAACTTTCCCAAACTCCCTCTAATAAACTCTCTCAAACTCCCTACACTCCCCCAAACTCCCTGAACTCAAAAACACCAAACTCTCTCAAACTCCCTAAACTCTCTCAAACTCTCTTAAAATCCCCAAGATTTAAAATACACTCGACTCCCCCAAGATTTATGTGTACTTTCTGTCAAAACCCTTTCTCTGTCAAGCTCAATAGCAGCTCTTGCAGCTTCTGCTGCAGGGGAAACAACAGATCGATCTTGACAAACAAGAGAACTAGTTCTTTGTTGTAGGTGTTGTTGCTTCGACTTCAATATAATTTTTTCTCTCCCATTTTTACCAAGAACAATATCATAGGGTAATCCAGTCTCTACTTCATACGCCTGTTAAATGGTAGGATCTGTTTCATTGTAGTTATTTTCTGAGAACTTGTGAATGATTGCTACTGGGATGTATCTGAATGATGAAAACATATATTCAGGAGTGTAGATGTATTCAGTCAACCAACTTTGCTGAGAACTTGTGACTGAACGCGTGACTAAGAACTAGAAACTGCTCAGCAAGCAACTTTGTCGTTCTCTTGCTCAACCCAGAGCTGTAGCATCAGCTCTTCCCCATTAGCTTTCTTGCTAGAACTCCTAACTTTCTCCACTGTAAAACTGTGTTTCTTCATTGTGAACATAAGACGCCAGAAAGCAAATCTATACATGCCTCATGAGATGCGTCATCTGGTGCCTTTCTGGTATTTATATGAGAAATGAGGTCAACAGTGGGAAATAAGCATATGCTGCATATACAGTAACTTAAGTGCCAGATGCAGTAACCATGCACATCATTTTCTAGTAATGCGCATATTATTTACGTCTAAAGTCTAAATTATAACAAACATTTCTCACTCAAAATAAATTTCTAGAATTTTTGCCGCCTAGAAACTTTGGAACTTACTCTTATAAATTACAGCTACAACGTTATTGGCGAACTAGTTAGGCTTTCAGAGCGACCAAGATACATAAATCTAGATAGATAGAGATAGCTGGTTTTGAGTTATTGGATGTTGAGGAAAAATGGGTTGCATACAGTCCCGAACAAGTAATATACAAGCATTACAAGATCAAGAGTTAGTAGAAGGTGAAAAACTGGATCTACTTAATGGAGGAGAACATCGATATCAGGATGATATAAATCAAGTTGTTCATGTGTTTAAAGAATATAGTTTATCTGAACTTAAACTAGCAACTAATGGATTTAGCAGTGATAAAATTGTATCAGAAAGTGGTGAAAAATCTCCTAATGTTGTTTACAAAGCGAAACTTGATAATGGTAAATTCATTGCTGTTAAACGTTTCTCTATATTATCTTGGCCTGATTCTCAACAATTCATTGTAAGTATACTTCTTTAACCTTGTAATGGAAACTTCATTTTTGGTAACAAAAATCTGAGCTAAATGTTGTAGTTATTGTGAGTTGTATGTAATCAACATATCTTGCTTTGTTACTCATTTTTATATCTAGTTGTGTGTAATCAAACTAGTTTTAGTGAAAGAATGCGGCGCAGACAGTAGGGAATTGCTTTTGTTTATGAAAACTTAAGAATTTATGGAATGAGCATATGCAGTAAAGGTATGCAATAAGTGAAAGCTAATCTCTTTACTGATGAGAGATTGACTAACTCATAATTTAGAAGGTGTACCCATTTTCCATGTTACTCATTTGTTTATGATTATAACCGACACGCTTAGAATTCTGTAGATTGATTATCTCATAATTTAGAACTTCTGTTGGATTGTAACAATATCTATTATCGGAAGCGGCAGTTCATATAGTATTCCAAATCAATATCAATATACGTCTCCTCTAGTGAATTATATGGATGGATAGTGGATTCATTAGATAATTGTGTAGATAAATTGTGTATACTGTATAAACTGAGAATTCTATACCGACTAGGAGTTGTGTAGATTAATTGTGTATACTGTACAAACTGAGAATTAGGCACCAGGATGATGTTTTTAAACCCAATCCAACAACCAATCCATATAGTTCGGCACTTCGGATAGGTTGGGATGAGGTGAATTTATTTTTCATTTATTTTTTGTTGAGAACGCGTACCCATTGTCCATGTTACTAAACCATCAACACTGATATCTTTATGCTTGTGTGATTTTTTATGAATGAGATTAGTCGAAACCATGTTCGGATTGAACTAGTGAAGTTGTATTCCATCTGGACATGGTATTCAATACCTTGATTGTTGTTCACTAACAAATTACTGGTCTTCGACTAGAAGTTTTAGGAGTTTAGGTTGCTGAATTTTCCTGCTGTCATCTTAGTTCCGAAACATGTGCTTATACTCCCAAACTTTGCATTTTTGATCGATGATTTACATTGCTTAGTTAAAACCCATTGTCACCTGCTCCTAGCCTTCAGTTCCATCACTGCAGATTGCATAGACTCACATGTAATAGACACTAGTAAGTTTCCATCACTGCAGATTGCATAGACTCACCTGTAATAAACAATAGTAAGTCGCTGCAGTCAACATGTTCATATTGTAAGACAGATAGCAACAGTCTGAGAAAACACTGGCTCAGAGTTTAGTCATTCTTTGCATATGTAAATCTGACAAGCAAAGTCAGGTCTAAAATGTAAACATGTAAAGCAAGTAACAACTGGCATTATCTAGTTGAAAACCCATGTGTGTCACTTTACTAGCTCAGTTATTTGATTTAAAAGGCGTTGTTCAACTTGCACCCACTTACAAGTTTGTATTTCACTACCTTGTCATTAATTTCTTTCTTGCTTTGCTAAGTTCTAGTCTTAGTATAAGTACTAATATAGCTAACTTGTCACACCATAGAATGGACAGTTCTAGCAAACCTTCTGAAAGCAACAAGAAGAAAAAGAATGTTAGGAAGAATAAGAATACGAAACCAGATACGAATACGAATTACAAACAATTGACAGCACGATAGACTGGGAAACTATTGGAATTGTTAGTAGAAGTTACACTTGATAAGAAGAAAGACACTAATGGATGTTTTACTAAGAGACTAGTGGTAGAAGAGATACTTCCAAAACTTAACGAAGCATGTAATTGTGACAAATCTTATGAGAACTTTAGAGGGAAATATAAATGGTTCAAGAAACGATTTGGTGAATACCAAGATTTGTTTAAATCTTGTACTTCTGGATTCGGTTGGGATGATGATAACAAGATGATTACTGGATCCGACGAGATGTGGAAAAATTACTTTGAGGTATGTATGTGTTATTTGCCGACAACTGAATTTGAATTTTTTTTCTTCTAATTTATGCAGAGTTCTAATTCATGATTTATCCTCTTTTTTTTTTGTTAACAGAGCCATCCAAAGAAAACTCACCTAAGGGAGGAAAATGGTAAAGACTATGGTGACTTGCATATTGTTTTTGGGAATAAAAGTGCATCTGGAAAAGTTACAGTTGATCTTACCCATGAGGGTACAAGTGCTAGAACCTGTAATGAGGAAGATGAAGAAGATGAACAAGATGATTACTTGGATGTTGATGATACTCAACGAGAGCAATATGATAGAGCTTTTAACGTATCATGTGTGGGATATTTCTCAGAGGAAAATGATGAACAAGGTAAAGATGAAACTCAAGATATGAACACACAGAAAATTCCAGTCAGAAAAGCAGTACCAAGGAAAAGACCAAGGTGTGACATTAGTGACTCTTCTACATCAACTAATCCTACTGAGCAGTCTGATTACCTACAAAAATTGATTGCCAAGAGTTCATCGATTGCTTCTTCTATTGAGTCAATGCATGCTCTTATTGCGAAATAGAAAGAAGATCGCAAAATTGAAAAGGAAATGCGCAGACTTGATAAGGATAAGAAAGATAACGAAGTATGGGATCTTGTTTATGGCATGAATGAAATTTCTTTGGAAGATAAGCTGAAAGTAATTGAAATGTTGGACAACAATCACAAGAAGAACTTATTCATACGTTTTACTCCTGAAGAGAGAAAGTTGTGGATTGGTTCAAAGTTAAAAGCATAAACCTGTCATCTTTGCAAGTTTCTGTTAGGCGCAATGGCATTTTAGAGTTACAACATTTGGTCGTTTTGCTTCGTAACTATTAGTATTTAATTTTTATTTTCTCCTAGTTGAGACTTTATTGTTATGGATCGATTGCTACTTATTGTTATGGATTGACATCTTTATGGTTATTATGATATTGAATCTATGAACTTTATATTCTATATGCTTATTTTCTATACACATATATTTTTTTGCTTTTGAGATAATGATGATTCTAATAAAAAAAAAGTACTTTTATCATCTTTTTAGGTGAACATGTCTGATTTGCATTTATCTACTGATAGTGAAGATCAAGCCTTCGATACAGAAGATGAAAGCAGTGATGATGAAGAGGTAAGCAACAATAATGAATTTGAACTATCCATAGTTTTGAATATATTTTCAGCGGTGCATTCATGGTTGATGGATATAAAATAAGCAACTGCAATACATACAAACTCAGCGTATTGAAAGACCAATGAGACGCCCGGTTACTTTATTTGGGTATAACTATATAAGGAGAGTTTTGCGTGAAGACCCAGAAGACTTTCGACGAAGTTATAGGATGTACCCTGATATTTTTTTAAAACTATGTTGTATCATTCGAGAAACTACACCATTACGTGATACAAGATGTGTTTCTATTGAAGAAATGCTTGGTACATTTTTACTCGTTGTTGGCCAAAGTTCACGATATTGCAGAATACGTGACACATTTGGTCGCTCTCGGTGGACAGTTAGTAAAAACTTCAATAGGATGTTGCGAGCTTTGAATGCTATAGACCTGAAGATGATGGCTAAGCCAACAAGTGCAACTCCAACTAAAATTCGAGAGAGTACACGATTTTACCCTTAATTTAAGGATTGCATTAGAGCTATGGACGGTACACATATTCCAGCAATGGTGATGAAAAGAGATGCAACCATTTACCGGAATCGACATGGAATTACATCTCAAAATGTGTTAGCGGTTTGCAAATTCGACTTGGAGTTCATATACGTGCTCAGTGGATGGGAAGGGTCTGCTCATGATTCGAAAATACTTAACGACGCAATGAAAAAAGAAATGGACTGAAAATACCGCAAGGTATTTTTACTTTTATCTAATGTGAAGTATTGATTTTTTGGTTAAGTTATATTTGGATTCTACTTGACGAAGTTTTCTTTTTGTGTTTTATTCAGGTAAATATTACTTGGGGGATGGTGGGTTTGCAAACCGGCGATATTGTTTAACACCATTTCGTGGCCAACGTTATCATTTGAAAGAATTTTCTGGTACGGGTAATCATGCGAAAAAGGCTGAAGAATTATTTAACATGCGTCATGCTTCTTTGAGGAATGTAGTTGAAAGATTGTTTGGTGTTTTGAAGTCTCGTTTCTTGATCTTTAAGTCTCAACCTCCATTTCCGTATCAAGTGCAAGCGGAGATAGTGACAGCTTGTGCAGGCTTACACAACTTCTTGCGAAAAGAATGCCATTCAGATGAGTTTCCAGTCGAGGAAGAGGAAGATACCCATCCATCAACGCTTGTAAATGACGACGAAGTTTTGACACAACAAACTCAAGAACAACAACGTCAAGAAGCTAATGCATGGAGAAAGAGTATAGCGGATGATATGTGGGAAAATGTTCGTGAACAAAGGGAGTTACAATTGTATGGAGACCGTTAAAATGTAGGGGGAAAAATTATCCTCGTTGCACAACAATAACATACTATTGATGCAGACATAGGATCATTTTTATTTATTTATTTTCTTTTGATTAAAGATCATTTTTATTTGCAAATGAGGGTTTATTGTTTCTTAAGAGAATGAGTTAGGAGTGAACTCTATCAAACTTTCCCAAACTCCCTCTAATAAACTCTCTCAAACTCCCTACACTCCCCCAAACTCCCTGAACTCAAAAACACCAAACTCTCTCAAACTCCCTACACTCTCTCAAACTCTCTTAAAATCCCCAAGATTTAAAATACACTCGACTCCCCCAAAATCACTCGAGGACTAACCCCCTGTCCATCTCCACAGACCACCAACACCTCCGTCAATCTATCACCAGTTGCTTTACACATTCATGATGCCACCAACTAGCTTCATCTTGTGTTTAAACAACAGAAGCAATTCTAACTCCACAAACACAATTTCGTATAGTTGATGTCCCAGATGATAACTTATGTCAAATGGGTGATATGTTATCTTTCTTGACCTTGTTTATATGTTTTTAAAATAATCATAAATATTTCTGACTATATCAATTTGTGCTACTGGACTTTGATCAGTCTGCTGACTGGTCTGTGGTGCACAACTTTAGGTGTAAACAATCATCTTACCTCAAATTGTTTTTTCATTTTGAATTTAGTCTATCTGCATTGAGTTGGTCTGGTTGTTGGTAGTTGTACAACGATGTCTAGGGTTCAAATACACTGTCACTGTTTATTTGAAGTTAGTGTATCTGCAGGTGTCATATAATTGAGTTGATGTTCATCAATTGAGTTGGTCAGGACTGCCAGGTGTTTGATAGTTGCCCAATTTCATTGCTTATATACTTTTATGGGAATTTGCAGGTGGGAATGAACCAAGACTTGTTGAAGCTGCAAATAAACAATTAAGTACTTTGTTGTTTTACCACTCATTTGTAATCGCACCACTAAGCCATCCCTGGTAGGGACTATCTAGATTTATTTTATTGTTCTTGTTAGCCACATCTTAATCTCCATACCTTCTTATGGGCTATACAACTGTCATTTAAACGAGTATGAATAGTTTAATCTCTTATGGGACGGGATCTCGAAAGGAACTTGTGGAGACATTTACTATTAGGAAAATGGGAAACGCCTTTTTTACTAATAGTGATTCTGAAGCTAATGATTTTCAGGTACTGTATATCCAATGATATTAAGTTACTCTATTATGTTGCCAAGGACTTCATCTTCTTAGAGAACTGCAGGGTTCATGTTTATTATTTAATACAAAAGGCATGAGAACTGTTAAGTTCTATGAAATCCTCATATGATGCATATACTAGCGGACACCCAGATGGGTGATGCTACTTTTAGGTTGACCTAATTGTCACTTGGTGGCTTGCATCAGATGGTTCATACAAGTTGACAATTGACACCAGCAAACTTTATCTATGATATTGCATTAAATACAATACATTAGTTGGGTCTCATGTTCCTCCACTTAGCACTGGTTTATTTAGTAAAAAGGTCTTTTCTGATCAAATAAGGGCCTCTAAATGATGATTCCAAATTTACATTAAGTGTTTCATTCTGATAAATAGGCTATTACTTATGTCTATTTTAAGAAGTGATGTCGTGTTTTCAATTTATCTATTCGTTAGTTGTCAGACTTTAATCAAGACAAATAGTTTTGTTTACAAGTGAGCAGGTGGCTTGGCTAAGTAACATAAGTGAGCAGGTGGCTTGCGTTGTTTCTTTTGGACCTAGTACTGGATAATTGTTACTCTGTTTGTATGGTAGTTTTATTGTAGTTATGGTTTTTCCTAAGAAACTTGTTTGGTGTCTGACTGTGTATTTCCTGTAATTTTTTTGTCATTAGGCTTATAGTATGCATATGAAGGCTGGGTAACTTAAGTCTGGTAAAGAACAAGGCTACATAGAAGGTAAACTTTGTTAAAACCTATGTGTGAGGAGCTCTGCCTAGAATATGGTACTTCTAAGCAACTATATTTGGTTCCCTTCATGATCACAATGTTTGAGGAGGTCTTCCTAGAAGAGGCGCTCCGAGCATTTTGCTTGCAAGCACTAGGTCAGGTACTAAATTGCGCGTCAAAGTTACTTGGTTGATCTGCATATCTGAGTTTGCTTTTATTTTTATTCCATCCCTCAAGCTTGAAATAAGGTTATATTTAATCTCAATGGATAGTATATTCAATTTGCATCAATACGCCTGCTTGAAGTAAATGACTTGTCTGTTGCTCTTTACATAGTCCATTGGTTATGAGTTGGTGTAGTGCTTGCTGCGGGTGGATGTCTATAGAATCAATCTGATCAATGTTGTTATTATTGTTGTTGCAGAGACAATCTGAGGCCTATACAATTGAATACATACCAAAGGAACAAAGGAACTGCCATAGTGAGAGCTTAGCATGCACAAATTCAGGTCCTGACTCATAATTAGCGACCTTGGCTAAAAGTGGGGAGTGAATTTTATATTGTTATAGCATGTCTTTGAAATGTAGGATAGGTTTCTATACTTTCATTTCTTTAGATACTTCACACTTAATGTCTCTAGTACCTTTATGTTTTTACTTTCTAAGCGTAACATAGACCGTGACTTATGCTGAATTTGATGATGCTTGTAGGTTTCAACTTAATGGTATTTATTTATAATAATATATAACTATGGGCTATATGCATTTTAAGACAAATTTCTCTTACTGAAAAAGTTGTTGGGAAACTCTGCTTTGGACTGATATAGATTTTGTCACAGGAACTCTGGTTTTGACCAGTCAAAACCATTATTTTTTTGATGTGGCAAATATTTCGCAACTGCGGCAACTTGTTGCGAAATTCAAGTTTCGTAAAAGTTTCAAAGTGTTGCGACCACCTAATTTCGCAACTGTAACTGTTGCGACAATTTTGGGTTGCAACAGATTCATAACTGTTGCAACCAAAAATTCGCAACTGCTTATGAGCTGTTGCGAAAATTTGCAACATCGACTTTCGTAACAGTGGAAAACTGTTGCAACCTCGCTTTGTAACTGAACTCCGCCGTTGCTAATCACTAAAAATGGTGTAGTGAAGGTTCATTACGAGTGGTAGAAGATGTTCTTGTACAGGTTGATATTTTTGTTTACCCAGTAGATTCCAAAATACTAGATACAAAATATGTGACAGACTACAATGGACATTCTTATTATTTTAGGATGACTGTTCTTAGCAACCGGTAATGCAATCATAAACTGTAGGAATGATATTATAGAACTTGATTTTTGGTAGTTGGAAAATGGAAATAAATGTCTTTAATGTTGCATGTTATCCCCCTGATTTCGATAACCATGATACTGTTTGTATAATTGATGAAATTTTTTATGATGCTTTCTCATAGAATCATTTAGAAGATCCATTAGAGGCAAGCTTAGCTCACTTTGGGAAGGATTTTGATGATAATACGCTTTGTTGGATTCCATAATGCTGCTATACACTAATAAATGTAAGTCCAAAACCTCTTGTACTGTCCGAGTCTCCACTTGTTTCATCTGTCGAGAAAGCTCCCACCTTGACCCTTAAACCATTACCATACATTCTAAAGTATGTTTACTTAGGCTCCAAAGACGCTTAGCCTGTTATTATTGCTTTGAATCTTACATTAGAACAAGAAAGAAGGTTGGTAGATGTCCTTAGAAAAAGTAAGACGGTTATAGGTTGGTCAGTTGCATATTTGAAAGGTATCAGTCCTAGTGATTGCATGCATCATATTTACTTAGAAAGAATGCTAAAACATCTATATAGATATAAGGTAAGAGTCCGAGACTTTACTTTAATATATTATAAATCAAGATATAGTTTTGTGCAAGTAACATTGACAACAAGCTTGAGATAGCAAAACTTGCGAGTACCTTTGTCAATTTTACTGAAAAACTATCAATAAATATGGATTAAAATAAATAAACCATTAGCTCAAAATTCATCATGCTTCATTTCCTTGGTTCTCCAACATCGTCTTGAATTCTTCGTTCTTCAAGTTATCCTATGGTTCTGCATATGATCGTTTCAGCACCTTTATTTTTGAAGATCCATAGAGATAAAAACTTATGAGAATACTGGTTTAGAGCTTTTCTAGAATGATAAAATCACTCAACTCAGTGGTTGTTATATCGAAACATAGTATTATTACCTTCTTCAAAGTTCAAATGTACCGCAACTTTGAAGTAATACTACGGTGGTATGTGCTCCCCCTTAGTCTTCACTTTCTCTCTTTGCATAATAGGTAAAACTTATAGCTTATAATCCACTCCCCTTTATATAATGCACTGACAAGCCATATGTTATAGTAGAATATTATTAAATGATTTCCCCCATTTTTGTCAATAAAATTGGCAAAAGAGAAAAACAATGGTTTAATGATTTCACAAAAGAGTTATCGAGACTAGAGAACAAATACCAACTTTTATTTAGAGGATTTCACCAAGTAAACTTAGTATCTTCATCAAGGAGATTTAAAGGTATAAATCATATTCTATAATTCCGCATCCGCACTCCCTATGAAGGTATATTAATTAAGCACAAGTTCAAATTGAAATCTCCCCCATTTGATGTCATTCCAAAAATAACAATATGAGAGACCTTTCTCTAACTACAAAAGAAGCATTTTCTTGGACATTAATAAATTTACTCGTCAGTTGCGAACAAAGTAAGTTTGTATCCTAAATACTTTTTGAAAAAGCGGGGATCAACAACCACACCCAATATTTCGTTCGGAAATCTGTATGGACTAACTCTCATATAATTTTGTGAGAATCAACTAGACAGTCAGACTCAATCAAGGAAATATATCCAAGAGTTATATCTCAATTTCTCAATACAATATGCAATCGAACAGATAGAAATCTGTGAGCCTGATTGATACGAGAAATAACTTGAACGGTACCAAAAGCCAATGTTCAAGTGTCAATCAATTTCAATCAACAACCAAAGGTCGGATTTACCAATTGATTGAACTACGCACAACCTCTGATATTTCAATTATATAAACAAATATAATGCAGAAAAGAAATAACATAGACACCAGAAGTTTTGTTAACGAGGAAACCACAAATGAAGAAAACCCCCGGGACCTAGTCCATATTTGAACACCATACTGTATTAAGCCGCTATAGACACTAGCCTACTACAAGTTAACTTCAGACTGGAATGTAGTTGAGCCCTAACCAAGTCTCACACCGATTAAGGTACAGTCGCATTCCTTACGCCTCTGAATCCCATCAGGACTCTACATACTTGATTTCCTTAGTTGATCTCACCGACAACTAAGAGTTCCTACGACCCAAAGTCAAAAAACCTGATAAACCAATTTGTCTCATACAAAAAAGTCTATTGAATAGATAAATCTTTCTCCCACAGATATACCTATGAGTTTTGTTCCGTCTGATAAATCAAGGTGAACAGGAATCAATTGATACACCAGACTTATATTCCCAAAGAACATCCTAGTAATATTAATCACCTCACAATAATCTTAATAGTATGGTAGCAAAATAAGATATTGTGGAATCACAAACGATGAGATGAAGATATTTATGGCTACTTTTTATCTTTCCTATCGGAGAATAAATCTCGAGCAAATCTTAGAGAAGATAGTACTCGATACGATAGAAAACAAAAAGATCAGAACACACAACTACAAAGAAAATAGTTGGGTCTGGCTTCAGAATGCCAATGAAGTCTTTAAGTCGTTAACCTATAATGGTTTTAGGATAAACCTAAGTTAAAGGAGAATCGACTCTAGTCGCAACTAGTATCACACATGAGGTGTGGGGATTAGGTTTCCTAGTTGCTAGAGTTCTCCCTTATATAATCTTCAAATCAGGGATTGATAGCTTTGAAACAAAGCAATCAATATTCACCGTTAGATGAAATCCTGATTTAAGATTCAAACTAAGTTTGCTTAAAACCAAAGCAATATCTCTCCACCGATAGATGGTCTTAGATTGTTACACACAAATGAAATATACCTTCATTTAGATATGAGTAACCGTACCTAAACGTGTATATTGAGTTGGCTCAACAATAGTTAACCGAAGTTAGACATATGAACACTTTTATATTAACCACATTCATCTAATACATTAAATTAAATGAATCTAACTGTGTTACTCATAGAGTTGTTCAATTGTATATATTCTCATAGAAGTATACAAGACACAATTGAAACAAAATCGGATTAATTCAAGAGAATCAATTCATGAACATTAAGCCACGGTTTGCAAAGATTGCATCCTTAATTTATATATGTTAGAGTACTGCTCGGTCGAACTCGCAAGCGTTGCTATCTCAAGCTAGTTGTCAAGTTTAGTTGCCAAAACTATAAGTCGATTAGGGTAGAATGTGTAATTGAGTATTAGTGTGACGGACCGGAAAACTACGCCTGGCGCGCAGGCCATAACTCACCGATGCGCCATTATTACGCTATGATCCGGGCCTTAAAGCTATGCAAATGCACGTCCATTTGCACTTGCAAGCATGCTCGTGGAGCATGATGCAACTAAATTAGCTTCCACATCGTTCCAACTTACCCTTGTTCCACAAAGGGTTTATTAAGAAAACAAAAACTTTCCTAAAACTGTCTTTTGAGGCCCTAAACGATGGAATTTGGCTAAAATTCGAAGACCGTGATGCGTAGATCACGTCTTGATCATTGGTCTGTTTCCAATCAATTTAGACCCGTCTTGAGCTAAATTATGATACTCAGGACTTTTTAGCCTCTAGATACGTCGTAGCTTGCTCATATGCATCAACTTGTCCTTCTCGTACCAAGGGTTCAGCTATCAGGCTCATGACGTACTTTCCTTAGGCTTATGCAAGCTCCGCTAAATTTTATATTGATGTAGCTTACTATCGAGGACATACCCAATGCACCATTGGTACATGCCTAAATAGAACGCCTTGATAGGAAGTATGAGCATCCAAGGAATGGAATGCAACTTACCTCATCAAGTTTGGCTACAATCATCTCTTGCGTCGATCTATCGAGCCAGATAATATGAGAGGCCAGTATGCCATAATCATCTCTCAATTAGATGATACGAGCGACAATGTTGTAACTCATTGCGGATTCCTATGTACCCTTCCATACTCTAAAGGGATCAAACACAGACCGTAGTTCATCCTCGTAGGGACAAGCAACTTAATCCAACTCATTTGCAAGGCCGCGGACAAGCAATAATGGTAATGGCCTAGTCCGTATAGGACGTTTCGTAAAAATGCATAAAGGATATGCATTATCGAGCCCATGGCATGGCATAGTAATTCCCATGCTTAACATGTCTCATTGGCAAGTCTACGCAGCTATAAATGAGGCCTAAGCATCATTTATACTCTTCCTGCTAAGCTATGAAGCTTACTTGGTGTGTGGTATGCACCTTCAACCAATTACCCCTCCCTATATATGTTTAGAAGACATTTTTACAACTTAGATTAGGGGAGAAAAAATCATTCATCAACTCCCAAGGACGTGATGGCTGCACATGGACACCCTGATGAGGCTCTCAAGGCCGTAATGGTTGCACATTACTATTCTGGCCAACTGCAATGTACGGCCATGATGGTGGTACATTCATGTCTGGCTCAAAGGCCAATTCCCATGTCCAGCCGTGATGGTTGTACATTACCAATGCTACGCATATATAAATGAGGCTTACGCATCATTTATACTCTTTCGGCTAAGATATGAAGCTTACTTGGTGCATGGTCCGCATATGCACCTTCAACCAAGTACCCCTCCCTATATATGTTAACTTGACATTTTTACAACCTAAATTAGGGGAGAAAAAATCATCCATCAAGTCCCAAAGCCGTGATGACCGCACATGACTCCCCTGGCCAAATGCAATGTACGTCTGTGATGGTCGTGCATTCAGTTCTGGCTCACATGCCAGTTCCAATGTCCAGCCATGATGGCTGAAAATTTCATGAGCCATGTCCAGTAAGGGGTTGTGATGATTGTATTTCGGCTTTGGCCCATAGGCCACTTCGATGTCCAACCGTGATGGCTGTCCACTTGTCAACCCGATGTCTATCCATGATGGCTGTCAACTTCCAACCCGATGTCCAGCCATGATGGTTGTCCACTGCCAACCCAATGTCCATCCATGATGGCTGAACATTCTCAGCGCATTGTCCAAGGTCCAATGCTCCTGTTCCTATGCAACATAAGCTTTGGATGAAGCTTCATCTCGGGCCATGGCATATCTTTTAGCATGCGCCATGCCAAAAACACGGGATGTTACTATTAGACTTCATGGCGTTCATCGATTGAAGACGAAGAACTACTAAGGGGAGCTTGTGGAACTTCATAAACAAAAGGTATTTGGAGACTTGAACTCATCTATCACTCAGAAATCTATTTCTATTCTATCTCCTATTTGAGACAAAAGTCGTATAGCTATATAGACTTTATATTATACACATTTGATATTTTGAGCTGAGTCTAACTCACTTACACATTTCTCGAAATATGTGTTGGTAAGCTTTCGCTTTAACCAACTTCATCTTATATTCTTGACGAAAGTCAAAAGATGATCATGTGAAAATCGCCTGGTAACATCTTACGTGATTTGTGTGAGACAGTCGACATTTGATGTAGACTCGGAATGTTTCGTATTTATCTATTGATCACTTGAAAATTGCTTTGAAGCTAATAATTTGTGTGAGACAGCTATTCCCGTGTTCCAAGAATATTTCAATGATTAAGATGGAGTTTAGAACGATTAACCATTGATTGAATATAACACAGTATGCGTACTTGCATGTTAACTGCTGCAAGTCATTCAAAGTCCGGGAACCATAGTATGCATACCCGTATGCGTACTGGTTGGTTAGTTGAAAGTCCGGGAACTTAGTATGCATACCTGTATGCGTACCGACGTAAAGTTCAAGTCCGTGAATTCAGCAGAGTTTAGAGGTATGCATTGTAGCGCTCCCTAAGCTAGCAACTTACTAATCCAAGAGATTAACTATAAATTGAGGCACTAGGAATCTAAAACATCTAATTAAACGCTGAGAAGAGAGCTCTGAATCGGCGACGAAAAAACGATCAACTCAGTGTGAATCGGTCAATTTTTCTTAGTTCTCGAGACAAAACTTCATCAATTCAGGAGAATATTAGTTGATTTTCTGATTCTCCATGATTGATAGAGTTTAATTACGTGGTTTTCCAATGGATTTTGGTCCTAAAACCACTCCAATTAATGAATATCATGGTGAAAAATTAGGGTTTTCAGTTAAAAAAAATGTTCCATCAATAAACTTACCTGATGATTTATTTGAAGAAGCTATAAATCCTTAGAAGTTTTCACGTATTGGAAGATTAAATTTACAAAATACAAAGTTTAGCGATGCTTCTATGATTCTCAAGCAGCAGTGGGAACTTACTGGGGATTGTAAACTCATCCCATTAGGTAAAGGTTTTTCACCATTAAATTGGATAATGAAGTTGATCGAAATTATATCAAAGCTGGACAATGGGAGGTTAATTATCAAATTTTTAGAGTTAGAAACTGGTTATCGAATTTTCGTCCTGCAAATGTCAGAAGTTCCAAAGCTCAAGTATGGATTCGTTTTCCAGGTCTATGACTTGAATTCTGGAAAGAAATTTTTTATTTGAGATCTGTAAGGAAATTGGGAATCCAACTAAGATTGATGTAGCTACTACAAAGTGTGAAATTGGGTATTATGCTAATGTATTGGTTGATGTGGACTTTGCTCAATCAATACCTAGCAAAATTTGGATTAACACAAAATATGGAGGCTTCTTCCAGGAGGTAT
This sequence comes from Papaver somniferum, assembly GCF_003573695.1. NCBI lineage: Eukaryota > Viridiplantae > Streptophyta > Magnoliopsida > Ranunculales > Papaveraceae > Papaver > Papaver somniferum. Next base: position 152,215,812 of record NC_039366.1, on the reverse strand, counting down.
TGATTCATGATTGTCCAGAGTTTTGCACCACCTGCAAAATAGTTGGTCATTTAATCACTGAGTGTTATGTGGAAAGAAACAAAAATAAAACTCCTGCTCCTTCTTACAGAGTAGTTTCACACAAAAACAAATCAGATGTTCCTTTTGATATTTGTGATCCTGCTGCCAGAGGAGAAGACTCAGTAGTAAATTCAATTGATACAACAACAATTACTAGTTCTTCAGTAGAAGTTGCATCTCCTAAGACTGGTAGGTTTGATTCTCTGGTGAATGAGCAAGCTGAAGAAGAGTCGGTAATTATGGAAATACCCAAAAATTTAGAAGTAGGAGAACAGAATTCAGTGCAAAATAGCTTTATTAAATTTGTGAATGGAAGTAATGGAAAGGTGACAGAAGAAGCTATTCCAGTTACATATTGGGCCAAAATAGTAGAAAAAGAAATGGTGATTGACAATACATCAGGGAAGAATAATTCTGCACGTACTTCTAATGTCAAAACACCTGAGCAGCAAAAGGTTAGTAAGATTGTTCCAACTAAATACAATTTTAGGAAAAATCCTGGAAAAGGGGTTAAAAACCCCCAATCGAATCAATGAAAAACATATATTGGAATTTAAGGGGCCTTAGAAGTCCAAGGGCCCAAGATAAATTAAGGTCTTATGTTAAACAATTTAGTCTTGCATTAGTATGGATAGCTGAACCAAAGGTTTTTTTGTAATGCATCATTTTGTAAAAAGTTAAATCTGCCAGGTATGGAAAGTATGGTAATTCACAACTACTTCTTCAAATTCAAAAGGAAACATATGGTTATTCTGGAATAAGAATATATCAACTCCTCAAGTTATTTCTATGTCAAGTCAAATGATCACTGTTAGTGTGGGGGAAGTCTTAGTTTCTGGAGTTCATGCTCATGTTGTAATCAACCAAAGAAAATTCATGTGGTCTGAAATGGAAATAATCAGTGAATTGCAGAAGCCATGGATTATCTTGGGTGATTTTAATGTTGTAACCTCTATTGCAGAAAAAGTAGGTGGTAGAGCTCCAAATAAAACTGCTTTATTGGACTTCAAAACTTGCTTGAATAATTGTGAACTTATACAGGCTCCTAAGACAGGTTTGGAATTTTCTTGGTCCAATTGTCAACATGGAAAAAAGAGAATTTTATGTAATCTAGACAGAGTGGTTTTTAATCAGAAATGGCTTCAAATACATGGTGATTGGGGATATAAAGTAGGCTTAAGAATGGTTTCAGATCATGCTCCTTTGTTAGGGGGGTGTGTAAATATTCCAAATCCAAAAAATGCACCTAAAAGGTTTCAAAAACTGTGGATACAACATCCAGAGTTCCTTCAAGTAGTTAAAGACAGTTGGATGAATGAAGTTCATGGTGATCCAGCTTTTGTGTTCATGAGGAAAATGAAGAATCTTAAACAGATACTAAATGAATGAAACTGGAAGGTATTTGGAAATGTTAATGTCAAGATTCAAGAAGCTGAAGCTAAAGTTAAAATTGCAATGCAAAATTCAGATGATGAACCTTTTAATGAACAAATTCTAAAATCACTAGTGGAAGCTCAAAATGAACTATCGAGTAGAGAAGTCCAACAAAATACTTTATTGAAGCAGAAGTCAAGAATTAAGTGGGTCAAGGAAGGTTCAGCTAATACAAGCTTATTTCACACAAATATAAAAATAAGGCAATCCATCAATCAAATAAGTGAATTAGAAGATGTAAATGGCAATATCATCACTGATCAAGAAAACATCTCATCTGAACTTGTTGATTTCTTTGAGAAAAGATTTCAATTCAAAGAGGTACAAATAGTGGAAAAACTACTTGATGTCATTCCTCAGGTAATCACTGCTGAAGATCAACAGATGCTTGATTCCACTCCCACAGCTGAAGAAATAAAAGAAACAGTCTTTTCAATAGACTCAGATAATTCTCCTGGTCCAGATGGATACTCTGGAGTATTTTATAAAACTTGCTGGGAAATCATTCAAAATGATCTTGTGGCGGCAATTCAATTTTGCTGGAACAGAAAATTTATTCCTAAAGGCTTGAACTCAAGTTTTTTAGTTTTACTGCCAATATGTCAAGGTGCAAAAACTGCTGCTCAATTCAGGCCCATTGGATTAAGAAATGTCTACTTCAAGATTATTACTAAGCTAATTACTTCAAGGATGAGTACTTTGGTTGGAAAGCTTGTATCTCCCCAATAAACTGCTTACATCAAAGGGAGAAACATCCATGAACAAGTTTTGTTAGCATCTGAAATGATCAATGAAATGAAGAAAAAGAGAAGAGGGGGAAATGTAGGACTGAAATTAGATATTTCACAAGCATATGATGCTGTCAGCTGGGAGTTCCTTGTTAAAGTTCTACTTAAATATGGCTTCTCTGCTTCTTGGTGTAGATGGTGGATTTTCGACAAAGGCTAAAATCGTAAACCCATAATTATACGAACTCCTGATCCAGCAATCAGATGTGAGTATTGAGACACGGGTCTCTCATCGAATCCTCTGACTAAGAATACTTTCTCTCAGAGTACATGCGGATATGTAGTCTCTCGCCTGGAAAACAACATATCTCATGAATACTGAACACTTCAGTAATCATTTATATATAGAATCACAAGATTGACGGCTCCTAGACAGCTTGCTCTGCTAGTATAGAGCGATAACGTCTTCAGGATACAAACAACAAGTTTTCCCTGACTATATAAAGGATATGAAGCTCCAACAAGCTCATGTCAGAATAATTAATGCTCCTAGACAGCTTGCTCTGCTAGTATAGAGCCATCAGTTAATTATTCTTAAATTCTTGGATTCATCCATTGAATTTCCGAAAATATTCAAATATTTTCGCAATATTTCGTTACTTCAATCTATGGTTCTTCCCAGCAGAATTCCATGGGTTAGTAATAAATATTCAATGCATGGGCGTCTGAGCTACCTCTGAGTAAGCCTCGGCTCAAAAGGTGCAAGTGTACTCAACGATGATGCACTAACAATCACCGCATGAACGAGTATTTCAGAATACGACGAAACGATGAACCTATACAAAATAGGAAGGAAAATAATAAATAATTAAAATATCGACCAAGGCGCTGGGAGCATGGGCCCACCGACTGGCCGGCCGTGCCGTGCTCAATCCCACGCTAGTTTTATATTTTTTTCATATTTTTTGTTATTTTCCTTGATCTCATGAAAATCCTTTCATTTGAACAAATATCCTTCGTTTTGAGGAAACTCCTCAGTTTCATGGTGCTTCCTTCGCACGAAGGAAATAATATAAAATTGGGAAAAATATTGTGGGGCCGTGACTGTTGGCCAAACGGCCATGCCTTTATCCCGGTCGGCCCCACACCTCATGGTTCCTCATTATTTTATTATTATTTCCCTAATCTCATGAAAACTCCTTCATCTCATGGTATTTTCACAAATCTATGAAAAATAATATAAAATTAGGAAAACTCGTGGGATCGGGCCCCAACCGGCCGACCATGCATCAGCCGGTCCCACACGCCCCTTATTTTATTATTATTATTTTAAGGTTTCCTTGATCCCATGAAATTCCTTGATTTCATGGTATTTCTTTCAAATTATGAAAATTCCTTCAAATCATGGAAAATAATACACAAAAACATAAAATTAGGAAAACTTGTGGGACCGGGCCCAAGCCGGCCGTCCATGCCTTAGCCGGCCCCACATGCCCTTATTTTATTATTTTAATATTATTTGCTTCCTTGATCCCATGAAAACTCTTTCACTTTAAGGAAACTCCTTAATTTCAACAAAATTCCTTGATTTCATGATATTTTCATAAAATCATGAAAAATATTATAGAATTAGGAAAAGGCACCATGGGACCGTGGTCACTGGACGGCCGGCCATGCCTTGGCCTCAGCGGTCCCACGCTTCATCATTCCTTCATTTTATAATTATTTTCCTTCATCTCATGAAGTTTCCTCAGTTTCAGCAAAACCCTGATTTTGTCATATTTTCTCAAATGATTGCTCAAACGCACGCCAGAAAATATCAAAATTCTGAGGACTGAGACACGGACGTTTAGACGACGCGAGCATGTTACCTTGACTGACCAAGGTTGACTCTTTGGCTCGCAATGAGCCAGTCCCGCATATTTTCATGATTTGACCTAATTCGCGCAATTGCACATATTAGGTCCAAAACTCTTCCAAATAATTTTGGAATTTCATGGAGTGATCGTCATTCGATCCCACGACCATCTAGGGATGGTTTCATGACCCCTTGGTCGGTCTCTCACCTCTCCATAATTAATTATGTTTTATCACCTAAGGCTCGGACGAGCATTTTTCGAATAAATGATTAAACCAGCATTTAATCATTCTTTCATCGACAAATCACCAAATCTTCAAGAGATCTTGGTATTTTTCTCACGCGAGCATATGGACGCTACATAATCGACCCACGGTCTCATGTAACCGTTCCTCCTTCATTCCATGGTTAATTCTCAAATAAACCATCAATTGGTCATCAATTGATCAAATTAGGGTTTCTGAGTCCAAGGATCATAATTTTCGACTCGAACACTAATAACTTTACGACGATCTCATGATCAGTATTCTTATTTATTATGCTCGGTTCAACTACCAGTATACTAATTAATGTTTTATTTTGGTCACGCTACCAATAATTCATCAGACGAGCAACACTTTCTCAGATGAGCAATATTTGCTCAAACCAAGGAATATTAGTTCAACTATCAATATTCAACAATTCATCAAATGAGCAATACTTTCTCACCTCAACGTGAGAATTACACCTCTGTCTCAACGGACACGTTCAATTCACGAGTTTCAAAACATTTTGCAGAATCATGTTCAACTCAGCAAATACATGGGCTCATCGTCCCATGAAGTCAGCAATGACTAAATACACGTCTGCCCTGCAGACTCCACGGTCACGAGACATCAATCGTGTCACTTGGGGGGATATCAACTAGGGTTTTGGTCTGGCGGTTTACGGCACGTGTGTTCATACACACGATGGAATGTGAGCAAGTCGTGCAATCAGTTGAAGGAGTTAACAAAGTAGTGGATGGAAAATCGACCAAGTCTCCGCACGATGAGCAACTGGTTTCAAACATGATTTCCATTTCCCCACTCTTTGATTCCATCAACTGTCACACTTCATGGGATCATGGTGTCTACAATTCCAGCAATATAAATAAGTCTCTGAAATCATGATTGGATATACAACGATCTCACGTCTCACAGACAATACGAGATTAACTCAACATCTGAGTAATTACTCTCAACAGAGATTCAACCATTCAGAACTTATCTTATTCAGAATTCACAATACACCCACAATCTTTGATTACCATTGATTCTACACATTTCTCAGCTTCCCTCCTACAGATCAACCCATCCTCTCTTGTAACCGAATTTACTCTGGAACGGCCATTGTCTTGGTTTAGGACGGAGTACTACAGATTGATCTCTCGAATTCAAAGAACTCCCTTCTTGCAGTGCATCTGTGTGAGGTTGAACATTTCGCTCGGTTCAAGGAGTCTCCTCCGTACGGTCGTCTCCTCAATCCCGTGAAAACCAACAAATCGTTTTGCCCCATCTAGACTTGGTGTCAATGGTTATTAAATATTCTCAACTCTGCAAGAATTTCTATAATGGTGAATGGTGGACCATGTGGATGTTTCCCAGTTGGAAGGGGCTTAAGGCAAGGTGATCCATTATCACCTTTATTATTCATTCTAATGGAAGATGTGCTGAGCAGAAATATTTCTCATTTGGTTCATGAAGGAAAAATCATGCCTATGGTGGTAAAAAAAGGTATTCATCCAACCCATTTATTCTTTGCTGATGATGTGTTTATATTTTGTAATGGAGCTAAAAAAAGTCTACAAAATCTTATGGAACTGCTTGATCAATACCAATCTAGTTCAGGGCAATGTATTAAGAAGGTAAAAAACAAGTGTTTCATAGATGGAGTAAGTAATGCACAAAAACAGATTATCAGTGGAAGACTAAATATGGATGTAGCTAAATTTCTTGATAAATATCTTGGAGTAATGCTTGCTCCAGGTAGATTCACAGTATCCATGGTATGGCCCATTGTAAAAATGCTTCAAGAAAAATTAGCTGTGTGGAAGGGTAAACTGCTATCTTTTCAGGACAGGTTGGTATTAATCAAATCAGTACTGAGTAGTGTGCCCATATACAACATGGAAATTTATAAGTGGCCAGCTTCAGTGACTAAGATATGTGAAAGAATCATAAGAAACTTCTTATGGTCAGGGGATGCAGATGTTAGAAAATTCAAAACATTGGCATGGAAAAAGGTGTGCACACCATTCAGTGAAGGTGGATTAGGCATAAGAAGATTGGAAACAATAAATAAATCATTGCTAATGAAAATGATGTGGAGAATTTTAAAATCAAAAGAAAAATGGGATATGTTCTTCATTGCAAAGTATACAAATAAAAATGGTCAACGGAATACAAATTGGAAGCAATCATCTGTTTGGCCTGGACTGAAATGGGCTTGGTCTACACTGCAAGATGAAGTCAGATGGTGCATTGGTGATGGCTCAAGAATATCAGTATGGTTTGATACTTGGATAGGTGATAAGCCTCTCATAAATGATATTGGCTTTAACAATTTTGTTAAAAGAAACATTGACATGAAGCTCAATGAATTACTTGATGGCAAGAACTGGAGAATTCCTGATGAACTGGTGCAATATTTAACTCAACTACTCTCCCTGATGTTAGTGGTGGATTGGATATTATGGTATGGAGTGGTGACTTAAAAGGCAAATTTTCAACATCTGCAGTTGTGGAAAGAATTAGGTCAAGAGAACCAAAACTTAATTGGTATGCTTACATATGGAAACCATTTATACATCCAGCTATTGCAAGCAATATTTTGAAACTACAACAACAAATTTATGTGGATGATAAAGTGATGATAAAAAATGGTTTTGAAGTAGTCTCAAGATGTTGCATATGCACTGCAGAGCAAGACTGTATGGAACACACACTGTGGAAATGTCAGTTTAGTATAAATGCATGCGCTTGGATCTGTTCAATCTTTGAATTTGAGATTCCTCAATCCTTTACCAGATGTCTGCAAATTAGCTCACCACAAGAGTCATCTGATTAATGAAGTATGGATGACTGTTGCTTGCTCTATTATGAAAGAACTGTGGTTTCAAAAGAACAAGAAGCTCTTTGAAGAAAAATCTCCTCAGTTCAATGAATTTAAAAGGAAAATATGGCATTCTGTGTATGAGGGTGGTTTCAGGATGAAAGGCACCAAATGGGGACAGAGCTATGATCAGCATATTATTGATATTTTTCAACTGGGTGTTAGACAAATCAAATACAGTTACATCAAAGAATGCTTTTGGAAGGCCCCGGATCAAAATTTTATATTATTCCGTTGTGATGGATCTTCATTTGGTAATCCTGGTGCAGCTGGTTTGGTATCATTGCCATGGATTCTTCATGTGAGGTCATTAGAGCAATGTCAGGGGGAGTAGGGACCACAACAAACTATATAGCATAGATTCTTGCAGTGATCTGTGCACTTGAATGGGCTTTTGTGTTGAAAGCTCAAAAGGTAATAATCAGATCAGACCCAAAAACTGTTATTAATGACTTATGCAATGACTGCGTACCTTGGATGTTTAGAGCAAGATGGCTAAATGCAAAGCAAAATCTGGAGAACATCATCTTTCAACACTGTTTCCGTGAAGTTAATTTCTGCAGATGATCTAGCCAAAGAGGAGGAGGCCTGAGAGCTGGTGAAAGAATAATCCATAATGGAGGCCCAGTTTCTTAAAAAGAGTTGAAATGCCCAATATTGCCTATTATATGATTTGCTAGCTTGTTCATTTGAGTTCCATACCTTTGTTTATTATTCTGTAAGCTCCTTTTTGTAACAAACATTTTGTATTTTGGCTCTTCATTTTAATAAAAATATATGTTAAGCAAAAAAAAAAAATTAAACGCTGGATTAACCTGAATCTAAACCCTCTCCGAAATAAATACAAGAACTCCTCTCAAATGATACATATTCAATAGTGAGTTGGTTTACAAAGAGAATATAAACACAAAATAAACATAAAGGAATCTAACCAACTAACGAAACCAACTCCTCGAAACTTTCATCACCACGTGCACATCTTGATCTGTCTCTGAAACTGAATGCGGGAATTGAGTGAGCACATCATCCCGAAGGGTGCCCAGAAGAAATAATAACTAACTTTCAAGTAATCACTAGAATGATTTAAAGACAATGCAGGTTTTACTAAAAACCGATAAAACGCAGAAAAATAAATAAAACATATTAGAATAATAATAATTGTTCTGAAATATAAATTTTTACCAACCAATAAACCGGCACACATTCACAACATAAATAATAGTTGAGCGACGTCTTCCTTCGGAGTAGCAAGGCATGACTGTTGCGGAAGCTTCAATGATCATTAAAGTACCGTGAAGATTTCCAGCCTCGAAGTCATAAAAAACTAATGGTAACAACATTATATCTGATTGGATAAAAAGCGCTCTGCAATTCCTTAATCGTTTTTTCCTAAAAACTCCCCATCACCCGTTTTCTTCTCCTTCCCTAATTTTTAGGGAAAATTAAATTCTCTTTATCTAAATCGTGTGTTGTCAAATCTATTTTGATTCTTAGGATTCATAATAGATTTGACAACAATAATATTAGTATGTATTATCTAAATAAAACTTAATTGGTGACGTATAGATAAACAACAATTTAGGGATTAATTCCCTTTTTCTTTTTTATTTCTTTTCTTGTGATAGTCTAATGGCCTGTTATTGCCATTACGATCTCTTATTATATGCTATCTTAGCAGATTTCATTAACCTTTTTGGCGATTTGTTTACTTGCAGAGATATACACGGGTATATTATCAAGGATGCTTCATTCCGGCATGACGCAGATCCAAACATTTATATCCAGGATCCATGGCTACCGGTGATGATGTTGATTAAGATGTTCAGGGAATATTACTCCTTTTAAATGGAGATTCAAGGTTTGAAAATCAAAGAATCTTAATTTAAGATTCAAAAATCAAAATGGTTCAACATGAAGTTAGTAACCATTAGGAAAACATCGATATCCTCATGGAAATATATGTATTGGGTACCTTTAATGTATTTTATTAGTTCTTCTGTTTTAGGAGATCTTATCATTATTTGTACTTTTTACTGTAATTTCTTCATCGATGTACTCAAGTTTTATGTAAAACTCTGCCAAACAAATTAATGAAATTTGTTTTTCCTTCATAAAAAAAAACAACAACATTATATCTGATCGAAGTGCTTACACAGTGGAGTGCCCATCCAGCCCACGCATAAATCCAACAATCATATATAAGATTCTCAACATCATTTTCTCTAAACAGCAAAACATAATATAATAACTTTTGAAAGTAACTTAAAAGAAATAATAAACATACATGTATGAGACATGAGTTGCCCGTACAGAAATAGGAAATAGTAGTGTACCCCCTCCCGAGCCTATATAATAGTGCGCCCCCATCCCTAGCCTATAGATGTGCTTAAAATAGCTATAAAGTTTGGGGCACATATCTCATACCAATCAAAAGGAAACCTTCTTCCTTACATGCTAACAATAAGTAAGATTGTAACCACTTTCCAGCCAATGGAAAGAATCACTTTTTGAAAATAAGTAAATACTCCCAAACCACAGATATTATTTGATTCTAAAGATCCAATCCCATCCCAAAATATAAAAGGAAACTAGTTTGTATTACACACATAATACATGCATACTCTACCATATAGTAACAAAGATATGCGTGGATTTCACAAATGATAGATTTATAAAAAAAATAATGAATACAAGAGAGTTCGTTATCAATTCCCACCTTTTTTGATGGCAAGCCTCGCACACCTTGAGATCCAAAGTCCACCGGTTCATTCTTTAGGTCGATCGTTGTTAATAAAGATTAACTGTTAATCACACAAGCATTCTAAAGATTAGCCAAAAGGCTCTTACAAGGCTCATAACACATTTTCATACAATTCTCTAACTACCTAATAGTTCTAAGCCGTTTATGTAACTACATCTTTCATTATCTATCCTTAGCACATATTAAGGTTTACCAATTCGATTAAATTGGTTCTATAGTCTATTAGATATGTCTTAAGAATATCTACAACTTTGTAGAAGGGATCAAAGGTTAATTCGAACCATAAAGGGTCCAAAACATCAAAATAGGAATGCTAGTCCTAAACCCAAGTCCACTACACAAGCCCATTAATCCAATGTCTGGTCAAACTAGTCAATTGATCACTAACGGTCCAAGAAGTCAACTAACAATCAACGTCTAAGGTTAAGTCAAAGGCCAAGTCAAAGGTCAAGTCAAAGTCAAATATGAATGGGGCAAAAGGTTCAACTCAGTCATATAAACTGATTCAGGTGAGTCGACTCTGTTAGACAAACTGAGTCAAACAGAACAAGATTTGAGTCAAACAACTGACTCAGCTAACAAAAAGCAGAACAGAGCCATACACCGACACATTCTAATGCATCAAAGCACAAACGCAAACACACAACCTACCTCCTATTTCCATGCTTCAATCAAAAACCAACCATTACAACCTAACTTCAGGCTTGCATTGCAGTTCAATCATTTTTCTTTTACATTTATCAGTGATTCCTATATCAACTGTAGATTCACTTCAGTTACATATTACACAACATCAGCATTCCTTTCTATACACACCCAAACAACTCATTAGTCAAACACCACCAGACTTTGTTTGAGAGTCTCATTCAATAACATTGTTTCTTTTCTCATTCCACCTGCATTAGTGCAACAACACCACCACTTCAACCCAACAACCACAATCACCTGTAATCACCAAATACAATCACGTTTATCTACTGTAATTCAATTCCAATTTAAACTACACCATAGCTTCATTGTATACGCATTCCAGCCTCTCCACTAGTTCCATCAGCTGCAGCTACTCTTCAATTCAGCGTCACCAAAAAACCAACACCACCACACCTGCAATATCTACAACTTGAAACCCCACTGGCTCATATAAACTCATCTTCATCTCTGATCTCCATTGGTATTTAAAGTAACCTTCATGTCCTCTAACAATCAAACACATGAGCACAGCCACCAACTATAGTTCAACCCAAAAACTCATAACAACATCTTCATATTTCACAAACTCCATGTAACCTCAACACCACCTGCATCATCATTAGAAGTTCACCTTAAAGTCAGAAGCTAAGCATTACTTCTAAACTGTACCACCAGTATCAGTTACAATCATCTTCAATAGTTCCCTAAAACTCAATTTCTTTCTTTACAGACCCAATCAATTGATTTCCAATTAGAACTCAAAACCTAATTTCTATTTCTTCATTCACGTTTAATCAATTCATCTGAATTTTCCAACTCAAGAACCCTAAACCGAAACTCAATTTCCTAAAAAAAATAAAATTAAACTCTACGCAAGTATCTACATCTCGATTCACAACAAACCCATTTCTAAATCAATTAAAATAAACCATAACAATTTCATAAAAAGAATTATCAAAACAGAAACCTTAATTAAATCTCTGATTTACCTTTTCTATTCGATTTATCGTCAGAACAGCTTCACCTCGTCAATTCGATAACAACCCATCAGTTCTTCATCCACTAACGACCCAGTTCACCTATCAATTTCATTCCAAACCCTAATTTCGATCTTCTCAAACTTATCCCGAAATTGTAACAATCTTCAATTGTTATTCTTCACAAATCAGAACCACAACATCTTCATCATCGCTAAAAACAGCTTCAACATCTAGTTTACTTCGATAATTTCTCACATAACTCACCAAGAATCAACATGGATCGAACAGAGAAAGAGAAAGAACGGGAACAAGAAAGAAGAACGAATAGAGAAGAAAGAAAAGAGAAATGAGTTTCTCTTCGACACGTTTTAGGTGATAAGGCCAAAGATAAAATGATAAAGGCACCATCCAAATGATATGGGAAGACAGGTCGGTCTAAAGAAAAAAGATTATTTTACCCTTGCATTGATCCAAAGATATCTTCTTCGTTTGGTATCCGAATGACACGTTCGAGTAGTCCATTGCGTATCACTTTTCGAGATCTATCTAGTGATACTAGTTTCGTATCCAGATCGTTGTTAGATTAATTTTTAATAATTAAAATTACATTACTTAATCGAGTCATTAGCGGCTTAATCGTTTCTTGACTAGTCTAATAGAGTTGACGAGCTTGAGGGTCCTTACATGCATACCCGTTCGCATACTGGAAAACCAAAACTATGTCTGTCCACTTAGGTATGCATACCCGTTTGCACACTTGAGTAGGTTAAGTTTTTTAAAATCAGTTCGTTCATGAACTAATACATTTATATATTAAGGAATGCAATCTTTTGGAAACCGTGGCTATAATGTTCATGAATTGATTCAAGTGAATCAAAATCGATTTTGCTTCAATTGTGTCTTGTATACTTCTATGAGAATATAAAAAATTGAACAACTCCATAACTAGTTTCATTTGAGTCATTTGAACTAGTTTTGATTAAGATGAACAAGGTTGATATGAAAGTGTTCATACGGATAACTTCTGTTAACTATTGTTGAGCCAACTATGTGCACACGTTTAGGTACGGTTACCCATATCTAAATAAAGTCACATTTCATTTGTGTATAACAAGCTAAGTTCGATCTAACGGTTGAAAGATATTAGCTTGACTCTAATCATGTTTTCATCTAACGGTGAATATTGAATGATTTGTTACCAAGGTAACATTGATTGCAAATCCTAATTCGAAGACTATATAAGGGAGAACTTTAGCAACTGGGAAACCTAATCCCCAGACCTCATGTGTGATACTAGTTGCGACTAGACTCGATTCTCATTTAACCTAGGTTTTTCCTAAAACCATTATAGGTTAACGAATTAAAGTCTTCATTAGGATTCAGAAGCCAGACCTAACTATTTTCTTTGCAGTTGCGTGTTCTGATCTTAGTTTAGTTTATCGTGTTGAGTACTATCTTTTATAAGATTTGCTCGATATTTAATCTCCGATAGGTATGACTTCATTAGGATTCCACAATATCTTGTTTCACTTCCATACGATTAAGATTATTGTGAGGTGATTGATATTACTAGGTTGTTCTTCGAGAATATAAATCTGGTGTATCAATTGGCTAACTCGTAGGTATTTCTGTGGGAGATAGATTTATCTATTCAATAGACTTTTCTGTGTGAGACATATTTGTTTATCAAGTCTTCGACTATGGGTCGTATCTAATCTTAGTTGTGGGTGAGATCAACTAAGGGAATCAAGTGCACAGAATCCGTCGTGGTTCAAGAGGCGTAAGGAACGCGACTGTACCTTAATCAGTGTGAGATTGGTTAGGGCTCAACTGCATTCCAGTCCGAAGTTAATTGATAGTAGGCTAGAGTCTGTAGCGGCTTAATATAATGTGGTGTTCAAATCTGGACTAGGTCCCGGGGTTTTTCTGCATTTGCGGTTTCCTCGTTAACAAAATTTCTGGTGTTTGTGTTATTTCTTTTTCGCAGTATATTTTTATATAATTAAAATATCACAGGTCGTGCGTAGTTCAATCAATTAGATAATACAACCTTTGGTTGTTGATATAAATTGATTGACACTTGGATATTGGGCTTTGGTACCATCAAAGTTATTTCTCATATTAATCTGTCTCACAGATTTCTATCTGTTCGATTACAGATTGATTTGAGAAATCGAGATACAACTCTTGGATGTATTTTCCTTGATTGAGTCTGACTGTCTAGTTGATTCTCTTGGAAATATATTGGAGTTTGTCCATACAGATTGCCTAAACGAAATATTGGGTGTGGTTGTTAGACCCCCAATTTTTTAATATATGTATTTGTTCATGAGTATAAAATCATACTTAACCGATTTTAGAACTTAAACCAACTTAGTTTGCAAACGGGTAGGCAAGCTTAAGTTCCGAACTTTGGTCTTGTCCGAGAGTTCGCAAACCGATATGCATACTTTCTTCCCAGACCTAACTCAGGTAGAACCGTTCGCATACTAGTATGCATACTTGGTTCTCGGACTTTAACAGTTACAACAGTTCACATACTGGTATGCAAACTTGGTTTCCGGTCCTGAATCATACCACAACAGTTTGTATACTGGTATGCATAATGTGCTATATCTAGACAATGGTTAATTGTTCTAAACTCCCATTTCAATCATTGAAATATCCTTAGAAGACGACAATAGTTGTCTCACACAAACTATTAGCTTATAAGTAATTTTCAAGTGATCGAATGATCAATACGAAACATTCCGAGTCCACATCAAATGACTGTCTCACACAAATCATGTAAGATGTTTCAAGGAAACTTTTACATGATCATATTTTGACTCATTATTCTAAACTCGTCAAGAATAATAATGAACGTAGCTAAATAAAAAAGCTTCCAACACATATTTCGAGAAAGATATAAGCGAGTTAAACTCAGCTCGAAATATCAAATGTATAAAATGTGAAAGTCTATATAGCTATACGACTTAGTCTCAATAGGAGATAGAATAAAATAGACTTCTAATCTGATAGATAAGTTTTAGTCTCCACATACCTTTTGTTGGTGAAGTTCCTCCAATCTCTCCTCAGTAGACCTTCGTCTTCAATCGATAAACGTCATGAAGCCTAAAGCTCAACTACATATTCTATCCTAGTCCGAGACATAGTTATAAGTAGACTGAAAATCAAGACTTATAGTTTTGATCACCTAAACTTCACAAACAAGCTTGAGATAGCAACGCTTGCAAGTTCGACCGAGCAGTGCTCTAACACTTTTATCTTTTCTCGCCAGTTACGAACAAATAAGTTAAAAAAAAATGATCTTAATGTTAGAGGCACCAATATACATTACTTTCATAAGAGAAATAATCATTGACAAAAACCATATATTTTTTAGGCCAATTATGAAAAAAGAGGACAATTTTAGCAATATGACTCAACATAATAATTATATCTTCTCTAGCCATGTACTGACACAAAGATTAAATTTCTCGATTTTATTCCCTTCCAGTTATGGTTTTGGGAAGGAAATGCGACTACAAGAGAACATCTTACGAAATCTCTGCAATATACTCACAAAGTGTAACTGTGGGAAGATCAATATTACAATTCTCAAAATAGTTTACTCCTATTTTAGAGATTAACATAAAGAGTTAAGATCTTAGCTTATGAGAACATATGAAATATTCGTTTTAACCACCAGAAATATGATAGCTGTGACTACTAGTTTTCCCATAGTCTACGTAATGTAAACAGTTCAAAGGATCGAATACTATGTAGTAATGATACCTCTGTTGAACTGATAATGCGGAGTAATAAAAGATATCTAAGATCACGATAATAACAAAGAACGCAAATATAATGTAAATGGAACTAAGTTATCATGAGACACGAGAGATTACGTGGTTCGACTTTTGTCTACATCCAAGGGGTAATGAGTGATTTGTTTGTATTAAGTTGCGATGGTTACAAAGATCTTAAATGCTTCCCAAAGTAATAGAGAGAACTCAAGTTGAACTAAATACTTAAGTTCTAAACATTAAATAAGTATAAGCTTAAGACTAGATCTTCTTCTCCTAGATATTGAAATGCCCTTGGTTTGTTGGTAAAGCTTGGTATTTATAGCCTCCACTTCTCCAGGTATATCTTTGCTATCTTTGGATCCATCATTCCCTGATATACCTTCCGTACAAATGATACCTTCGTTCACCGCGCGCTTTCTCCAGTCGGACTCTGCCACCTCAGCTGACCCAGGTTCCTTCGGGAACTTCCCAGCCTCAGTACAGATTCTACCTTCGTTCACCGCTAACCTTTGCCAGTCAGATTCTGCCACGTCATTTCTCTCCACGTGCGTTGGTTATGCGTGTAGATAAGAGATTTGTGCATTTAATGCTGATTAGATGCGTCATCTACCTCCGTCCCTTCGCCAAATGCCCCTCCCTATACTAGGCTTTACTTTGTCCATCTTGACCGTCGAGGTATCCCTTCTTGGGATGAGATAAAGCAGATCTACGAAGGTATCTTCTGCTACTCAGGTTTCTCTGTATAGAGAGGGCTACACAATTATCTTGTATGCGACCACTAAGATCGTGACACTGATCCGCGGAATATTGGTATTCACAGTTTGCCCCTTTTCTTTTATATTCTACCATTTGGTAGGATTGGAAGAAAAACTCCCGTAACGCCGCCATTTTTACACGTACGGATTGGGTGGTCCCCACATGTCCTTTCATGCAATAACTTCCCCTTGAATTTCGGGACATCCAAATTTTTGGATTCTCCAGCCGCCTATAAGAAGAGAATAAAGAGAAGGAATTTTCATTAACTCCTTTCTTTCTCTTCGAACTGTCGCTCTCCATCTCTTTTTCAGAGATTTTCTTCCATTTTCAACTGTTGGTCTTCCCTTTGATTTTCCAAGACTTCTGGTTCAATACACCATCATCATATACAAGTAAGTGATACTTTGCTTCTTCTCTGTTTGTCTAGATTTTCATTCTGGATTCGCCCTGCTTCGATTTTGTTTAATTGTTAGTGAACGCCATTGATGTTTTTGGATGTTTTCATGGGGTATTTGAAGCTTCTGTTGTGTTCTCTATGTTGTTTGAGAACATGGGTCTGCTCCTTTTCGTGTTTTTCACCATGAATATATCATGATTGCTCCATGTTTGCAAGATTTTAAATATGTTGATCGACTATGTTTTTCACTTCTTTGGGAGGACGAAATTGTTTCCCCTGGTTGGTTTTTGCTAAACCCATGCCCAAAGTACTATCATTTTTGCCCACACCAAGCTTTTGGGTCGACTGTAATTCCAGTCCGCCATTGTTGATTGAATGTTCTTCCTGCTGGTGTTAGGGATCATGAGACTTTCGAAGAAGCCTACGCGGAAGGACCGGAGACCATCTTCGTCTACTGATCCACCTCCACAGATGGATCATCCTGATGCTACGCCTTCTCCACCTCCTGAGAATTCTGAGGTACCTGCTGGTACTGAGGTGACTGTGGATCCTGAGGTTGCTGAGGACCCTGAGGTTAAAGAGGTCGTTGTTGAGGATCTTCCTCCTCCTCCACCTCATTATGAGCTTCAAAGGATGCAGCTACATGACAAAGATAGCTACGTTCACTTGTCTTTAGCTGAGATCGCCAAGTCCTTTCGCCTCCATAAGTTTGATATCTCCTTTGTCAAAATCCCTGATGTTCTCACCGAATCCATGATTCGAAGTTTTCCATATGATGAGAACAACCTCTTGATCAGTGTTGTCCAGTTGGCCGCGGGTATGCTTCTGCATTTTTTTAGTAGAAAGGATCCCTTTTATTATGATGTTTTGTTTACCAGGGATGACCCGGTGAACAAGACCCAGGTTCGAGGGGTCATGCAGTATACTGACAACTTCTGGCGTGCCCTTCGTGAGTGTTGGTACCGTAGTAAGGTAAAGACTACTTTGAAGTCTTATGACCCTTTTGCTGCTGGAAGGTCTAAGCAAGAGGATTATACTCCCTGTCAACTTCATTACAACTCTCAATATTCGGGGTACCCAAACTACCCTTCAGATACAATGACCTACCACACATGTCCTAGCCCAGGTCCATGACATGCTCGTAGGTTCCTTAGTATCTTGCCCCTGATCCTTAGCGGGCGCATGTATTTTTCCACAGTCTTCCAAGAGAAAAGGCAAGTTGAAGGCTGTTATTGATGTTGAGCAATCCGATGAGGATCCCAAGGTTGGTGAGGAGGTGACGGATGACGAAAATATGAAGGATATTGAGGAACTGGCCTCAGTCCTCATCTGGATGATATTGAGGAAGATTTTTTCCAAGAATAGCCCCAGTCCTATCCGTGTTGGATCAGTGGAGGGTGATAACCTCCCAGTTGTTGGTGAGGCTTTATTGGTGAGCCCGGTTAGTGTTCAAGTTCCTACTCCTACTTTGTTGGCAAAGGTACCTTCATTTTCTTCCCCTAGCGGTGCACTGCCTGTTGTCTCGACTTCTACTGGTGTTGTGGTTGTATCTTCCAAGAGTCTTCCTTCGTCTCCTGCTACTTCGCTTCAATCGAGAGGTTCGTTTGCTAAGGGTGTTACCCCAGTGGTGATGGTTAGTAGCTCAGACTCTCAGCCGAAGAAGAAGGTTGTGGTTTCACTGGCCAGCTTCTCCTTCAATGCTACGCCCACCTTACTAGGGAGCACTCAATCTGTTTCTACTGCCCCTGTTAGCAAGGCTGTTGGACCTCCACCCTTGTCTCCAGATTGGACTGTACTGGGCAATCTTCCTTCTGCTGGTGATATGGACTTAGGTGGTGCTCAAGCTTTTTCTTAGGTCCCTAGTTCATCCACCATGTCGTATCTTCGTCGTGGTGAGGGCTCAATACTCATGCCCCATGCTCGTTCTCAAGCGATTGGTGGAGTTGTTGTTGAGTCCGAGAAGGGTAAGCTGCCTGAGGGTTTGAGCCTTGGTAGTTCTGATGATGCTATTCTTGAAGCCATTCTACGGGATTCAAAGGGTCCCTTTTCTACTAAGGTTGATCGTCATCACCTGGATGGTTCTTTTAAGGTAGCTTCGCATTTGGATGTGATGTCCGCTCAGTATCGTGCGACTAAGGATATGTTCTTTGACCCGGATTGCCTTCGTTCTAGTCAGAGCTTTGGTGAAATCCGCAGGGGTATCATCCAAGAGATGGAGGCTTTCATAGACACCTATGCTGATTTCTTCCCTAGTCTTTCGCTGTTCTCAGTAAGTGATTCTTATCTTACTGCTTGACACATTGTTTTGAATCTTCGTCTGTTCTTATGCTCTTTTGTTTGCAGCTTTGTAAAAAATGTTGGCTACACCTTGTTCAAGTTCTATAGGGATAAGTGTACTCACTTGAATGCTCCGCTGGAGTGTGCTCGTCAAGAATATGCCCTCATTAGCACACAACAACCTTCGTCCAGTGATGCTGCTTCTATTGTTAAGGTATCTTCGTTGGAGGATGATCTGAGAAAGACTCAGAGATCCTTGGAGGCTTGTCTGTTGGGTATTAAGAGAGCTAACAATGCTGCTAAAGTTACTGAAGATGAGCGCAAAGCTGCTGATTCTGCCCTGGCTGCCGAGTCTTCTAAAGCCATAAGTTCTTTTCTTCTTTCCCTTAACTTTGTTTATACTTTCGCTTGGTTGCATGGTCCTGAGACAACCCACGCCAGTCAGCTGGTAGCTCTAGTGAGATCAGATATCTCAGGGAGCAGGTATCCAAGTTGACCTCCGATGTCTGGTATTATCAGAAGAAGTCTGATAGGTTAATGAACGTTATTGTTCATAACGAGGCCCAACTTTCTCTTGAATCTTCTCATAACGCGGATCTTGTGAAGCAGATGGCTTTACTCCGTAAAGAATGTGACGAACCCCTTAAGTGGAAAGATGGTCTTATTTTAAAGAAAAAAGAGGATATTGCCTTAGTTGAGAAACACCTCTTATCCCAAGAAATCATTCGTAAGAAGTATCATGCAGATTTCGAAAATGCTTGTGCTTCCTTCACTAAGGTTACTGTAGAGCGTAACATTTTGTTGTCTGAGGTCTGTTATCTTAAGAATAGACTTTTCGAGGTTGGATCCGCGTCTTCTTCCTTGTCTCATGCATCTTTGGTTAAGAGATTAGAAGAGTTAGAGAGTGTGTACCAGGTTTTATCCTCTGAGAATGCTTCGCTCCAGATTAATGTTGAGGATCTCCGGACTGAGCGAGACACCCTTATGGAGGACCTCGATGTTGTTGAGGTGGACCTTGCCGAATCCCATAATATTTTAGAAGAATCCCTTAGCCATGCCTGAGGTAGCTTAGGGTTTATATTCATTCCACAGTAGCCTTTGTATTCATTATTGCCTTCGTTTTTACTTATCCCTTCTATTCCTGCAGATCTTCAGAAACAGCTTGTTGGTGAAAATGCTAAGGTTAACCGTCTTGAGGTCCAGATATCTTCATTGGAGATTGCCCGTCAACTTGATACTTCTGCAAAGTCCAAGGAGGAGGCTCTTCATCAAGCTAACGATCAGCTTAGTGCTCAGATGATGGAGCTTCGTCAGAAATCGGCTTCGGATCTGGGGGCTCAGTCCTCTCAGATGAAGGTGCAATTTGAGCGTTCGGAAATTGATTACATCAATGCTGCCTTTGCGGAAGCCGAGCTACAAGCTGAAGGAGTCGTCTTTCCGCGTCTTCCTTACCCTTGATTCCGTTGTATTATGCTTAGCTTAACTGAACTCTGTGTTGTATTATGCCCTT
The DNA here is from genome assembly GCF_003573695.1 of Papaver somniferum. Taxonomy (NCBI): domain Eukaryota; kingdom Viridiplantae; phylum Streptophyta; class Magnoliopsida; order Ranunculales; family Papaveraceae; genus Papaver; species Papaver somniferum. Next base: position 152,195,438 of record NC_039366.1, on the reverse strand, counting down.
AGTTGAGGCGCCTTTGTGATGTATCCTTTCTTTGAAACAATACTTCGTGATGGTTTGAACCTTCCTTATCTGCAACTTTTAAGACATGTCAGTCGTATTTTGGTAATACTATTATTTCACCTATGTTATTGGATGTATATTTTTGTTTGTATACGTATTGTGTCTAATTGATTGCACAATCAAGCTATCACAATATGCTAAGGTATGCTTTGGTGGAATACTCATCGTCCTACCTAAGTATCCTTTGGCCATAAGGTACCTTGGTGGAGAAGGCTCCTACGTGGGCAATAGTTTTCCTGTAACCCTACGCGTTCGGCGCGAAGACTGCTTTACTTCAACAAGGTATCTCTATAGGGGATATCTTAATTTTTATTATTGCCTCATGAAGGGAGCTATTGCTCCGAGGATCCGAGTATTGACATATGCGTAGTTATGTCTTGCCTTGTCTCATTGTCAATTCCGACGGAGGGTGTCTATTCTAACCCAATTATTTTAATCGAAACTAACCTTTTAGCAAAAATTTTCTTTCATTGATTAGTAAGGTTTATAATACCTTTGATCAGGTATAGAACATGGTGGGTTATGGCCCGTTCCTCTCTTCTCCAAATTAATCACCATTCTCTTACGGTAGTACTTTTTTAGGTACATTGCATTCCAAGGATGTTGTAATACTTCACCTTTGGGGGTCCTTAGGTAATAAGACCCTTTTCCGGCGATGTCATGTATGATGTAGGGCCCGTCCCATGTCGGGGCTAGCTTTCCACAATCCTTCTTTCTTTGATATGGTGGTATCTGACGTAGCATGTATTCTTCGACCACAAAGTTCCCAGGGATGACCCGTTTGTTGTATTCCCAGGCTAGCCTTCGTTGGTAGTTCACCATCTTTTGCAAAGATACTTCTCGTCTTTCTTCAAGATCATCCAGCTTTTCCAACATTAGGTCTGTTGTTAGATTCTCCTCACATGCCTCCGTTTTAGTTGTTGGGAGTATTATCTCCGTTGGGAGACCACTTCGGCTCCGTAGGTCAGCAAGAATGAAGTTTCTCCCGTAGTCGCCTTTTTTGTAGTTCGATAGGACCATAATACATTGTGCAATTATTCGCACCATCTCTTTTTGTATGTTCCTAGATTTTTCTTTAAGTTCATCGCTATGGTTTTATTGGTTGCCTCCGCTTGTCCATTGCTCTTGGGGTATATAGGAGTGGACTTGTTTTTCTGAATGTTGAAAGTATCGAAATACATGTCGATGTTCTTTCCTTGCAGTTGTTTTCCATTGTCAGAGACTACGGCGGATGGTATTTCGAACCTGCATATGATTTGCTCAAATAAGAACTTAAAGACATCTGCGTCCCTAATTTTTGCCAAAGCCTTTGCTTCTACCCACTTGGTGAAATAGTCTGTGGCCACAATAAGATATTTTCTTTTCGAGGTTCTCTCAATCAAGGGTCCGACAATATCAACCCCCCATTTGACGAATGGCCAAGGGCTGATGACTGAGTTTAGCTCTGTTGCTGGTGCTTTGATCTTCCTGGCAAAGCGTTGGCATATTTCACACCGCTTAGCCACGTTCTTTGAGTCTTCGTCCATGCTTAGCCAGTAGTATCCTTGCATTTTGGCTTTAACCGCCAAGGACCTTCTTCCGCTATGGTTGCCGACATCTCCACTGTGTATATCGTGGAGTATTTTCCTCCCTCGGTTTGTGAGAGGAACCACATCAGAGGTCTGAGAAATGACCTCTTATACAGTATCCCATCACAAAGGATGTACATTGCTGCTTTTGATTCGAGTTTCCGAGCTCCCTTAACATCGGCTGGTAAGGTACCTTTGTCGAGATACTGGTGAATTGGAATCCTCCAATCATCTTCCGCTTCATTTTCATCGCCTCCATCTGACATGGATTGGTCTTTTTCAGATTCTTCGGCCTCGTTATCTGATTCTCTTATTTCTTCGTCTTCATTTTCTTTATCTGCTCCTCTCATGGCTCGAGTTTGAACGACCAAAGCCTCCTCATCACCTGAGATAGGTCCTTCTATCGAGGGCTCATATATTCTTCCAATTTGAACGGCGGTGGTGTTTCTATCCCTTAGCATTGATGATATGAATGCTAAGGAATCTGCGTGTCTGTTATCTTTTCGACAGACATGCCTGAATGTTACGTTGCTGATCTTTGACGCATGTTCCTGAGTTATCTTTAGGTACGAATATAGCACTGGATCCAAAGTTCGGTATTTGAGATCGATTTGTCTAATGACCAACTGTGGGTCACTAGTTAAACGAACATATGATAGGCCTAGCTCCCGTGCTAAGCGTAGACCATGTATGACCGCCTCGTATTATGTGATGTTATTAGTGTATTGTTCGAATTCTAACCTGAATGCGTAGATGAGTCGGTCTCCAGTAGGGGTTGTGATTATAATCCCTATGCCCGCGCCTTCGCCGTTTGACGATCCATCTACGAATATCTCCCACCTTCATGAATTATGAGGTTCCAACAGGTCTTCGGGTTCTTGCTTGTCTTCCTCCATTCCTGGGATGTCGTCTATCTCCGCTTCGTCGCTGAGAGGTAGGTCCGCCAGAAAGTCTGCTAAGATTTGTGATTTCTCATCCTTCCTAGTTTCAAAGATTATGTGGAATTGTTTGATCATGGCATTCCATTTTGCCACTCTTCCAATTTTCTCCGTGCTGTCGAGTATTTGACCTATCTGAGCCTTCGTGAAGACTCGGATGGTATGTGCATCAAAATATATCCTTAGTTTTTGTGTTGCCACTACTAAGGCATATATAAGATGCTCCACCTTGGTGTAGTTACGCTCCGCTGAACTGAGTGTCTTCCTGATGTAGTAGATGGGTTTTTCACCTTGCCCTTGATCTCGCACCAACAATGCGCTCACAACGTAGCTTGTTGCTTATAAGTATAAGGTGAGTATTTCACCTGGCTCCGGCTTATGTAGGATGGTATTGAAGCCAAGTATTCCTTGATCTTTTGGAAACCTTGTTCGCACTCCATGGTCCATATGAACCTGCTTCCTTTCCTTAGTGTATCGAAAAATGCTTTGCATTTATCCGATGATCTTACTATGAATATTCCCATGGAAGCTAAGATTCCATTTAGCTTTTGTACTCCTTTTAGTGTTTGCGGAGATGGCATTTCCATTATTGCTCTGACCCTTTCGGGGTCCACTTCTATTCCTCGCTTAGTTACCAAGTATCCTAGGAATTTTCCTGAGGTTACTCCGAATGTGCATTTCTCCGGGGTCACTTTCATGTGAAAGTTTCTCAAGGCTTCGAATATTTCTCTTAGGTCAGACAGGTGGTTTTTCGCCTCTTTGCTCTTGACAAGCATATCGTCCACGTAGACCTCCAGTATCTTGCTTATCCATGACTTGAAGATTTTGTCTACCAATCGCTGGTATGTTGCCCCCGCGTTCTTTAGTCCAAAAGGAATCCTTGTATAGCAATACAAGCCTCGTGAGGTAAAGAACGCAGTATGCTCCTGGTCTTCTTCTGCAAGGGCGATTTGGTTGTAACCCGAGTATCCATCCATGAAGGATAGTCTCTGGTGACCTTCGGTTGCATTGACTAGTTGGTTAATGTTTGGCAGCGGGTATCTGTCCTTGGGGAAGGCTTTGTTGAGATTGCTAAAATCGATGCAAATGCGTACGCCTCCGTTCTTCTTAGGTACAATCGCCATGTTGGATATCCACGTGGGATACTTGACTTCTCGTATGAATCCTGTTGTTAGTAGCTTTTGAAACTCCTTTTCTACCGCTTCTTGGTAGATATTTGCCACCTTGCGGATACGTTGCTTGAATGGTGGTATTTATGGTTTGAGTCGAAGACGGTGGGAGGCCAAATTCGGGTCAATTCCTGGCATGTCTTCTATTGACCACGCAAAGACATTTTCGTAATCCCGTAGAAGCCTTTGTAGTTGCATCTCATCGTCTTATTCTAGCAAAGTTCTGATGTTGATCATCTTTGGTTCCTTCTCGGTGCCGATGTTCATTTTCTTTGTTGGTTCCACTGGTGAGAAGGTTTGCTTCTGAGGTCGTAGAGGAGTGCATTTATGTAATTGTCATTTTGGTAGAAACGCCCGTTACCGGAGTGGTGAAGGTGCCTACGTCTTGAACTGAGAGGGCTTCGGGAACCTTGAAGCCTCCGTCTTTTACTTCGTAGGTATTAGCCTTTCGTCTTTTACTTTCATGTCGTTGGGCAGCAGCTCTTTCTTCGTTGATCCTGACCTCTGCTAGATTGCATAGCCTTGCATCTTGCTGGTCACCTTTGATTTACACTTCACCCATGGGTGTAGGGCATCAGAGAGGTATTGGTGATATGTCGAAGTTGTTTCTCGTAATCGATGGACCCATAGTCTTCCCATGATTATGTTGTAGGGCGAAGGTGCTTCCACAACACAGAACCTTGTATTGGTTACTAAGGGTCCTGCGCGTACCTGTAAGACAATTTCTCCTTTTGGTCTAGAGACTGCTCCGTTGAAACTGTATACTGTGCAAGTGGATGAATCCATTTGCTCAACTGTCAAACCCATACGTAGGTAGGGTTCGTAAAACAATACATTTAACGAGTTGACCCCATCAACGAGGACCTTCGTAACGTTCCATCCATGTATTGGAAGAGTGATCACAAGTGGATCGTTGTGCATCTCGACTTCCTGATTGACGTCTCTTGTTGAGAATGTTAATGGCGTAGCCATCCATTCTTCCCAAGTGCTTGTAGGTGGTCCACTTAGCTTGAATACCTCGTGGGATTCTATATTTCTTCTGTTTCGAGCTAACTCGAGGATGTCTTCGAGTAGGTCTTCCTGACCTCCGGTGGAGAAGGTGATCATGTTGATGTATTTGCCGTCCTGAGGTAGTTCTACCCTTTTCTTGCTACCTCAGTATCAGCTGGTTGTATCTGCACGTACTCCATGAACTTGCCTTCATCTATGAATCTCTGGATCGTGTTCCTTAGGTGATAGTATGTATCAGTTGTATGCCCGTAGTACTGGTGGTACTCACAGTACTCCTTGGCCTCCTTTGTTTTATCTGGCTGCTTTCCCCTAGTGTTAGGGTATGGAATGCCCGGCTTCGCTCCTTCCTTGATTAGAATGTGGTAGAACGTGGTGTTTAGCTTTGTGTAGATTTTATCTAAAAATTCTTCTTTTCCTCTTCCTCTGCCTTTGCCATCTCCGTATTTGGATATTTTGTCTCAAGAGCGGTTCTGCCCCCAGTTTCATTTTGCCTCTTAGGTATCTCCGGAATTGGTTCCATAGAATTGGTTCGTTGTGGAGCTGTTGTTTTTTTTTGCTTGCACCCTGGAGTTGTCCTTCTGGATTTCTTCTAATATGATGTAGCGATCTTGGACGACCCTGAGATCTCCCTTAAAATCAAGGGCTCGGTTGTGAAGCTCCACGAAGATAGCTGAGGTTCTGTCAAGTCTATACTTATAGCAATTAATGTTAATTTCTGGATTGACTTTCCCGATTTCTTGGAATATCTTCTGCCACCTGTCTGTGTATTGCATTAATATCTCCCGGGGTCCGATAGCTAAAGCAAATAGCCTATCTAACCCTGCCTTTGTTGACTTGGTGTACATGTATGTCTCCAAGAACACCGTAGACAATTGCTCAAAAGATTCAATTGAGTTTGCTGGTAATTTGTCATACCATGCCAATGCTGATCCTGTCAAGCTTGCAGGAAAGTACCTACAAAGTACTACCTCATCTCTTTCCCAATGGGAAAGGACACGAGTGTAATACCGTAGGTGGGCTGCGGGATCAGAGGTACCATTGTATGCTTGAAATGTAGGTACCGGGAATTTCGTAGGGATAGGCTCCCTCAAAATGCGAAGAGACAACAGAGATGTTGTCGCTTCTTGGAGCACCTCTTCTAGCCTTTCTCCTGCATGTCCGGTTTTCAATCCTTGTATCTCCTTCCGAATTTTCTCCATTTTCTCCATGACCATGTTCACGTTGTGAGCATCTCTTGAAAATGTATCATCATAATAAGACTGAGAGGGCTTGTAAGTTGGATTCATTTTTTTTGGATCATGTTGTATTCTCCTGGCTCCCCTAGTGGGTTAGCCTTTGGTGGGTTAATATTTACCCTTCATCTTCCTGAGATAGCTCCGTTCTCACGCCTCTTTAACGGAGGGTGAGTTTGGGAACCTTCGATCTATACATCTAGCATATCTTTTAGGTTCTAGTTCTCCTGGGCCATCACGTGCATTGCATCCTCATGCTCCCTGTTACGGAGTAGCAAATCTGCTACTTGTGTTGCCATTTGATCTTCATTGTGGATCCCACCACCCTGAGGAGTGTTGTCGGCCGGGTCCTCAGAGTCATCCACACCTTCTTCTATGACCGGAGCGTCGGGATCTAGCTGGATAGGAGTTAGGTTTTCTAACCCCCGTCATGTGGGAGCTAAGGTTCTGGGTAACCCTGTGTTGGTCGCAGGTGGCTTTGTTACATTAGGATGCTCCGGTAACGACATGTCGTAAAGTGGTTAAGCTCCCGATGTTTGTCCCATCGCTTCAGCAGGAATAGGTGGCTTGTTAGCAACTGTTCTTCTTGCTATTTCACTTTGCCCGTCCTCTGCTTCCTTTTTTTTTTATTCGCTTGAGATGTCTTTTGAGATCTTCCTCTTGTAACTGTTGGTCGTGAGCTTGTTGGCACGTCACTTGGTTTCTGCATGGTTTAGGTCTCTGACTATCCTGTCGACACATAAAAAAGTGGAAAGATCTGCTACTTAAATGCCTTCCTTAAAAAACAACAATTAATGCTCTGACACAGAAGACGACTAAGCAGCTTTTTCAGAAAAAGGACTGAAATGACGCCTTGAAAGATAGGTATTAAATTTCTTATGACACCCTTGGAAAAAAACAACCTTAAATGTTGAAAACCAATTAAGAAAGGGGTGTCAGATCTCCCAAAAAGCAAGGTTATTAAATGCTTGAGAATATCTTTTTCCTTAAAAATCTCACTGAGATTCCTCTGCAGTCAGAGGTACTCAGATCTAAAGGATGCCTTGTCGGAAAAGGCTGTTTTAGTATAAAACAAAAGTTTTAACGTTTTGTGAGTGCGTTTTTGCGAAAAACTTTATAGATCTGTGATGCGGTAAGTCTTTAAAGGCTGTGGACTCAAAGAACATCCGTAAATAACGGATGAACAAATCACTGGAAAGTGAGATTCATCGTTATAGAGCACAGATCTCTTCGTTACAGAAGATGTGTAAGTTAAAAATAAAGAAATATGAAAACTCAGCTGATGAGCAAAACCTTCTAGCGCCAAACTGTGACTACTAGTTTTCCCAAAGTCTACGTAATGTAAACAATTCAAAGGATCGAATACTATGTAGTAATGATACCTCTGTTGAACTGATAATGCTGAGTAATAAAAGATATTTAAGATCACGATAATAACAAAGAACACAAATATAATATAAATGGAACTAAGTTATCATGAGACACGAGAGATTACATGGTTCGACTTTTGTCTACATCTACGGGGTAATGAGTGATTTGTTTGTATTAAGTTGTGGTGGTTAAAAAGATCTTAAATGCTTTTCAAAGTAATAGAGATAACTCAAGTTGAAGTAAATACTTAAGTTCTAAACATTAAAGAGGTATAAGCTTAAGACTAGATCTTCTTCCCCTAGATATTGAATTCCCTTGGTTTGTTGGTGAAGTATGGTATTTATAGCCTCCTCTGCTCCGGGTATATTTTTGCTATCTTTGGATCCATCGTTCCCTGATATACCTTCCGTACAAATGGTACCTTCGTTCACCACGCGCTTTCTCTAGTCGGACTCTGCCACCTTAGCTGACCCACGTTCATTCGGGAACTTCCCAGCCTCAGTACAGATTGTACCTTCGTTCACCGCTAACCTTTGCTAGTCAGATTCCGCCACGTCATTTCTCTCCACGTGCTTTGGTTATGCGTGTAGATAAGAAATTTGTGCATTTAATGCTGATTAGATGCGTCATCTACCTCTGTCCCTTCGCCAGCTTCCCCTCCCTATACTAGGCTTTACTTTTTCCATCTTGACCGTCGAGGTATCCCTTCTTGGGATGATATAAAGTAGTCTACGAAGGTATCTTCTGCTACTCAAGTTTCTCTGTATAGCGAGGGCTACACAGTTATCTTGTATGCGACCACTAAGATCGTGACACGTGCTCCGCGGAATATTGGTATTCACAATAGCAAAGAACAAATCTCACAAAATAAGCAATACATATATATAATAAATAATCAATAAGTATTAGGTATTGAAATCATATCCAAAATAAAATTTAAATAATAAACTTTAATCATTGCAAGATGATAATATTTGGAATAATTAATGTATACACAAAAACGCTACTCCAAAAGTTAGTGTTCCTCCTTAAAACAATAAGAATAAAATTCCTACAAGGAGTTGACTAGAAACACATCAAATCGCTCCTAAGAGCTTGAGCGGAGAATTATTTCTTATTATTGAAGAACTCATTTATGAGGGGATCATTCAGTTCTTCAAGGTCTTCAGAGATGTCAGTGAACTCACTAAGTTCTGCCCTAAGATCACTCAAGGGTTCTTCCACAAATTATATAATTATTCAAAGTACGTTACCTCCTCAGAGATTGATGAATCTGAAACTCCAGATCATTCCTCCGGGTTACGAAATTCTTCACGGTATTGCTAAAGTCATTGTTATCGTGACAAGTTAACAGTAGACATGAGGAGACTCCAGCGTTTCTTGACTGTTTCTCCTTCTTGATTCTTGATGGTTTGATTCCTTCACAAAGGTAAACATCGACAGCTTCTACGGTATCGTTCTTTGTAATACCTCTGGTTATTGGAGCCATAATTTTATACCTCTTGCAAGGAGTTTGAACAACATATATATATATATAGGAGAATCATCAAGATAAGAATTTCATGAAAATAAGAAAATTGGTTTACCAAAAATTCCATAATTTTCATTAAAATTAATATCCCTTCCGGAAATAGTCTTACCTAACGCATTAGAGGCATTCACTATCTCAGATAACTTGCGATTAAATTCATCAAACGAATCTTCATCATCCATACAAAAGTTTTCCTGGTTAGAAGTTAGGTTTTGAAGCCTTGCTTCTTCGGAGTAGCGCATGTAAATACATTATTTTTAAGATCTTGCATTATGGCATGGATGATAGTGTTTAATTAGTCAGAGTTATGCTTTGCAACACTGATTTTGATTTTTGTATACATAGTTATGGACTTAACAATAATTCTTCGCCTTTTTGAAATGTTGAAGGAACGTACACCTTTACTACAATAACCCATGTTTGGAAATCACGAGCTTGTAAGAAGGAGCGCATAACTATTTTCCATCATGAATAATTTATGTCATCGAAGGATGATGATACGTTAATAGAGATTAAGCTCTTGTGCATAGATTCTTATCGCCACAAACACATACATGTTAAGTATGACGGTGTTTTCCTACTCTGATACCAATGGAAAATGAAAAGGTACCAAGTAAACCACCAACTATTTCATTCGACAACCTGTATGAACAAAACCTAATACTATTGCAAGTAGATTTAATTAAAAATCCTTGTACAATATATATGTAGTGTTTCTCTTATCTCTTGCATAATCAATATGTTTAGACAATAAAGTCTGTGAACCTCATTGTGTAGAAGAGTTCTTGGACGATTTCACAAATCAATATCCAATATCAATCTAGTCGTATGCAAATCACGAGGATCTAAATTCTGCCAAGTACGAAACTTGTTATCTGTCTTTCGAGATCCGAATTCTACAAGAACAAGTCTCGTAATTGATCACAATTAATAAACAATCTAGACTGATTACGTAGTACTTGTATAGTCATGTTATAAAGATAAACAATATAATGCTAAAAAGGAAAAACACAAGACACCAGAACTTTTGTTAATGAGGAAAACTACACCTCTATAAAAACCGCGGAACCTCGTTCATATTTAAACACCGAAATGTATTAAGCCACTACAAACACTAGCCTACCATCAGACTTCGGACTGGAAAGTAGTTGAAACTGAATTAACCCTCCAAGCAATTTACCTACAGTCGTGATTCTTACGTCTCTTGAACCTAGCAAGGGTCTATGAAATTGATTCCCTTAGTTGGCGTATTTTACGTCCTAGGAGTTGCTTCAACCTAAGTGAAGACTTTTGATACCAATATGCCTCTGACAGATAACCCTATTTAATTTCCCTTTATACCGTTTAGATCAAGGATTGAGAATCTTTTTGCAATAGACAAAGCTAACAAACCTCACGAATCCAGAACAATTATACTCAATTTACTGAGAATCCTGTATTACTAACCACCTCTCAAGAAAAATCTTAAACCGATCAATAAAAGGAGTTTTAGATATCTACCTTGAGGAATCACAAAGTTTGAGACGAAGAGAACTTTTCGATTTGTATCTATCTCGTTCTTGATCTGATATAACAAGAACCTCGAAGATCAATAAGAATACGATCAGGATACACGAACTATCAGGGTAAAGATAGTCGGACTTGGATTCACGAATCCATAAGTGAAGTCTTTTAGTCATAAACTTATATGGGACAACTGTTATAAGTACGGACCCGCATTACATGTACCCAGTACACGTACCGGCGTAGATATAGTTCGGCAGCGAATTTTTGGTACATATACCCTGTATCCATACGATAAAAAGTCTGTTGACTCGTGAACCATGAAAGTATGGACGCATACCTAGTATGCAAACCGGAAACGATCTGTTGGTCCCTAAACCTGAAAGGTACGCATACCTTTTATACAAACCAAAAAAAATTGTGGATTTCTGAACCCGTTTTTGTCTTAAGGGTATACAATCCCGGTACACGTACCATGACATAAATACTCACGAACAGGAATACAATATACTAACCAGGTACACGTACTTACCCTGTCAAATAATTTCATATGCTTCAGATTATTTCTATGAGATAATCGGCATTTGAACAACTCTCTAAAAATACCATCTAGACATGTTTGATCACATTTGTGACTCAATTTTAAAGTCTTAAAGTGTTATATGAAAATGGTTAAGCTCATCGTTCGACTGGCTAGTTTCGGCTAACCTTTCATGAACAAGTCATTGTACACGGTTCGATTATGGTTCATCATACCAGAGTGTATTTTTTTATGTTAATCTCAAGTCATGTTTTTCATCTAACGATGATTATTGATTGCTTGATTCCAAAGCTACCTTAGGTTAAGTCTAAAGCAACCTTGATCTTGAAAGTCTATATAAGGAAAACCTCAATCAACTGGGATCTTTGAATCCCTGACACTATTCTTGCGTGTTCTGGTTTTAAACCAGAGTCGTCCTCTCTTTTAAACCTTTTTGAGTTTAGAAACTAAAAAGACTTCACCTAGGGATTCGTGAAGCCAGGTCCAACTATCTTTATCATGACAGTTCGTGTATCCTGATCTTGCTTTGATTGTTGAGCCTTTAGCTTCAACATGCAAGATATATAGAAATCACAAAATTTCTTCGTCCTAGACTTTGTGATTCCATAAGTATCTACTTGTGAGGTGAATAATAATCTAGGCTGCTCTTAGGGAGTCATAAGACCATATTTTGAGGTTTGCTAGACTTTATCTATTGCAATAGATTTCCTATCTCACCTTGATCTTTGATCAGAACGGAAATTACACATATGCTTATCTGTGGGAGGAAGATTGGTTTAAAGTCTTCAATTGAGTTGAAGCAACTCTTAGGTTGTAAATGACGTCAGCTAAGGGAGTCGATTGCGCGGAGTCTTGCGGGATTCAAGAGGCGTAAGGAGCGTGATTGTAACTGAATCCCTTTGCGGTAGATTTAGTATCAACCACATTCCGTTCTGAAGTATTGATAGTAGGCTAGTGTTTGTAGCGTCTTAATACAGTTTGGTGTTCAAATCTGGACTAGGTCTCGGGATTTTTCTGTATTTGCGGTTTCCTCGTTAACAAAATTTTTGGTGTCTATGTAATTTTTTTCTGCATTATATTATTTATATTTATGATTGAAATATCACAGGTTATACGTAAATCAATTCAAGTAGATAAGTCCATCGTAATTGTTGGATATGATTTGATTGATCTTAGATATTGATCTTTGGAATCGTCCAAGTACTCTCATGGAATAATCGGGTTCACGGACTTGTCTCTGTTTACATACTGATTGTGAGAGAAAGAGATATAAACTCTACATATAATTCATGATTGATGCACCTCTAGAAAGATCATCAACATGCAAAGAAAGACGATTTCTTGGAATGGTGCAATGCATCAAGCCCGCGAAGATTTACATCAACCAGCACGAGGACTTTCACACCATTATCAATATAATTGATAACAATATTTTAAGGAGTCAACAACCTCTACTCACTGCATATGAAAAACTTCAAATCAGCAGTAGTAGAGGTGAATGTAACAAGATAAGCAATATGATGATGCTTGTAGTAGACATATGCATAACATATAATATTTGGAATATCACCAGACTAGACATATTGAACCCGTGACAAAATATAACCCCCATAAATCCACAAAATAGTAAAGATATAAACTTAGTCCCAGTGCCAAATAAAAGAGAATGTGCATTGTATCATCATACGAATCATTTTATATTCAAGAGTATAATGTAGATGCATTGTAGCATCATAGGAAAAAAAGACAACACAAATAAGGAAAATATATTCACATAACTGAATTTCTATTAAAGAGTATAGCTTATGTGCACCATCAGATCATAGACAAAAAATGAACAAAATAAATAAATGAAATTTATTGGCATGCTAGAAACCTCTATTAAACAAGAGTATAGCCTATACGCACTGTTAGATTATATACGTAACTGAAAACAAAATACCACTGAACTTAATATGCACTTCCAGGTCGTCAACAAACAATGAAAAAAAAACAAAAAATCCATTAATTAAAACTGATATTGAACAATATAGCCTAGATGCACTATCAGATCATGAGCAATAATGAATGAGAACAACAGAAGCAAACCTGATAAATTTGATAATCTCGTCAATTGAAATCAAAGATATTATGTTCAGTGCATCATATTATTTATTCAAAAAGAAAAATCAATGTTGCTACAGAGATTATGATGAAATCAACATATATAAATCAGTAAAATAATAATTAGAAAAGAAGAATTTTAAAATCAAATCATCAACAAAACGTAAAATCTTTAAAACTATTAAAAGATTACGAAGAATCAAACAGTATGAGATACAAGAAAATCGAAAAGAAAAAAAAAACACAGACCACAGATTAAAGATGATAATCAACTAATGTGAGGAGCGATATTTAGATTAAAATCTTCAAAATATCACGATAAATCAACTTATTAAATAATAGCAGATACAAGAAAATCAAAACAATCAAAAAGAAACACAAGACTACAAATGAAAAAAAAATTAAAGACGAAATCAACTAACCTGCGGAACGATATTGAGAATTAAACCCTAGCAGATCATAAAATCTAGGAAAGTTTTGAGTCTATTGTTTATATACCTAATTTGGAGGAGGGGCAATCCTGAAATATTGAAAACTCACTTTAACTAACTCCCGTGTGTTTCGACCCTGTAGAAAAAAATTGGTCCCAAAAACTAATTTTGGACCTCCGGTTAAACTGGACTTAATGAAAGGACCAGCCGTTAAACTAAATCATTAGATTGGTACCTAATGGTGATTCCTACTTATTTTTATTTGAACACGGGAGGATGGGATTTAATATCCCGCCCCATATCCATCCTTACGTCCAAGAAAAGGATCTTATTGATAAGCGCGCATACTTACAAGAAACTTTTGTATGTGCTTGAGGATGATGGCTAAGACTCAAATGACTAATCATAATGTTTCAAATGAACTTTTACTCTGACTTGAATGGTTTTACTTTTAAATTTAAAGAAATTAAAAATAAAAAGATTAAACCCCCTGGAAAAAGCTTAACTAAAGATGCATATAAGTCAGTAGGATTTAGACTCCCTAGAAGTTTTTTTTTTTTGATATCCTAGACTAGTGGTCCTTACATCCAAAGTCTTTAAATTGGAGTGGATTGTGGCAATTACGGGGTTCGAACCCCTACCTCCGCAGTGACAAGGAGCATGAGAACTATCAGACCAATTATGAAAATTTAGACCCCTAGAAGTGACATATCTTCACTTCACTTGTATGATGAGAAACCTCACCATGGATGAACTTTGTAAGTACGTTGCACTTGAATGAAAACTGAAAATGCCTTGTGTCGCGAAGTTTTTTCCCAGTAGTGGTTCGTGGATGTACCTTTTTATTTTGGAAATTACGATTCATGTGTTAATTAATAGTCACCAAGGTTTTCAAATAACGAATATCAATTAACTCGTTTATTATTATTATTATTTTTTGACATCAAATCATATACTTAATCGTGAATGTGAATAATAGGTGTGATCATTATATTTAGTGGTGAAAATGATACGTATACAAACCTAATTGTACATAAAAATAAGTTTCTTTTTTGGGATTAATTGACATTTTATAATTACATTTTGTCTAACTTTAGTGTTTGGTCTAATTTTTGATCAACTTCTTAGAGGTTGATACTTGATATTGGCGTAGACCGGTGTTGACTATGTTAAATTTTGATTTCTGTTCAGTAATTACTAAAAATAATAATAATAAACCATTCTTTTTTTGTTACAATTTATGTACCTTGTTTTTCATTAATCGCACTTACCATAGACAAACTTCATTTGCACTGATCTCAAAACTCAAAAATCCAGATATCACATAATTTTTCTCACCTAAGTTGCAAACAATTCCAACGTAAAACATTGGAACGTCGCAGATCTCAAACATTAGGAGGAGTTCACAGATTTGATCATATAAGATCTAAATCCAAATCAACAAAATTTATCAACTGTTTCATTAGAATGAAAAAAGGTAATGAAAAAAGACATAAGAAATCAAACATTTAACTGAAAAATCAGAAGCCCAAAACCATAATATGTTCTAAAAGACACTTAAACTGAAACCTTAAACATCATGCCACCGCCTGTCAAGCACCCAAGTTTGCAATTGAATGCATGACAAAAAGAAGAAAAAACAAGCGAGAAGACTGCAATGACAAAATATCAAAGCAAACCAGAAACAAAGATTATATAAAAAAATACTCCGACTAATGGAAAAAAGACAGTTCCTTCTCAACATCACCCCTTTGTTGTGCAGAGAGGTTCATATCGTTCCTTAAGGCATTCCAGGATCCAGCATCAGAAACAGAAACTACACATACAACAGAATCTAATGCACAATAAATACAAAAGACACAGAGATTTACGTGGTTCGGCAATGTGCCTACATCCACGGGAAGCAGAAATTCACTTCATTCACATATCAGAGAATGCACGATGCACATGACAATCAACATCCCTTCTTCTTGTTCACATTTTCAAATCACCTTCAACTTTCTCCCAACTCTCCCAACCCTAAAGCTATGAGAGGATCTACATCTTTCTAATAGAGAGATTACTTCTCTGCTCTGTGAGGAGATGTCTACAACCTAAGGGTTTGGATAAGATTGATGTAGATGATGTAGATACATATAACCTATGCCTTTATTTATAGGCTTACAATACTTCGATTAGGAAACCAAGCTTTACTCTAATTTGGGAAACCTAAACTAGCTAAGATAGGAAACCTTTGTTTAGATAGAAGTCTAAACATAATTCTAAAAATCAGTCAAAACTGATTTAGGAAATCACACTGATGTTTCCTAAAGTCAAGCCAATATCCAACAATTCTATACTTTGGCAATATTTCTAGGACAACTTCAACTTCATTATTCTCTGATTTCTCTACCTTGGTATGAAATCTCAACATTAACCTTCCACGCCTTCGTATTCTACTGCCTTCAATCACCAGGAGTTTCCAATCATCTGAAGATGCTTCAATTCCACAAAAGAACTTCAATACTTCACTCATCGTTGGTGCCAATCATCTAATAATTCTTTTATACTTCAATCATCTGAAGATGTTGCACTTCCACAAATGGGCTTCAATTCTTTAATCATCCTAAGATGTTGCAACGGTACAACTTCCAGAATCCTTGTCTAAGGTTCAAACGTGTCAAACTTCCAGAATCCTTTTCTAAGGTTCAAATGTGTCAAATCGACACCAACACCAAAAAATGGTGTTTCAAATTCTTTTTAAGGATGCAATGTGCTTCACAAATTCGATCCCATGGTACGGCAGCAACTGTGTCTTAAAAATAAAAGACACCAACATACTGATGCACCTAAAGATGTGGCAAACGTAAGTCATTGATTTAGTTCAAGATGGCCAATCCTAAACATCACCAATTCTTTCGTAACTTTGATGATTCTTTCTCCACCAATTCTTTCAACTTTGTTGATTTCTCAGCAATTCCAGTTATTTATGAATACCTGACGCGTCTTCGACTTCATAGATTTTCACATGAATATATTCTTCAAACTTGCAAGATTCAATTCTTTGCACATTTGCTTCAACTTGTAGGATATAGTCTTTGACTTCAACTCACCACTTCACTTGTCAAATTTGAGCTCTTCCTCCATCCTACTTCTTCAAATTCCAACACTTCATCTTTCAATGAGGAGTTTAATATTTCATCACATTCAAATGTATGGTGTACCCCCATACCTACGAAGTTTTCTTCAAAAGATGAAATAATTCATACCTTACAAAGATGCAGTCTTTGTAAGTTCCCAAACATATGTGTGAACACATTCCAGTATTCCATATGTGGTGATATTCATGATATTTTCATATCTTCAAAAAACTAGAACTTTTTACTCCAACTCCAAGCTTGATTTTTTCTCCACCTTCACACAATGTTCGCAAAATCCTAAACTCCATGATTCTGCGTTCTTCAACTTCATTCCTGAACTGCATGAATTAGTCTTCAACCGTATTAGATTGTGCACTATCTAACACTTCTACTTCCATAATCAACAATACCAATTTTCATTATCCAATCCTTTTATCACTGGAACTGCATTGGAAAAAACTTCTTTAATACTCCACCGTTTAAACAACTTTAAACCCCACATAGTCAAATGGATCTAATGATTTCAAATTCTTATTCAAACTTCGGTACATACCGAACAACTTCAAACTTCTCGAGTTTCACCTAAGTATTTCAACCGAATGCTTAATATCTTCAACTTCAGACTCCAACTCTTAAAATTCATAAATGCTCTAGAGATGATAAAAGCATTCAAACACTCGAAATTTCACACCATCACTAGATCTGCATTTTTCAACGTTCACGTCTGAACTTGAAACTTCTTTCCTTGTTTTCCAATGCCTATCCTTACAACAAAAGGCAATTCACATATTGCGTTCTTCAAATAACTTGCAATTTTTTCGCCTAACTATATATTTCACATGTATTATTGTACCTTACAATTGTGAAGTGCCACAATGATATATTTTCCTTGCAACCGAATTTTTACCTCAAAAATGGAACATATCCATATGACCAATCTGTTTTTTTTTTCTGTTTTTTTATCAAGGTCTTGCACTTCTTCATCTTGATGATTTCAAAAGGTAAACACCTTCACTCTCCACCAAATATCATCAAAACAACAAAGGTTACGAACTACAAAGCTCCTCTTTCAAAAACAGTAAATCAAAGAGGTGTCTGCAAACATTTGAAACGTACCATATTTACGGTGTTCAAGGGTACGAAAAAAATCTGCTCCCACATTGTTGTGGAAACAACAAAAGTTTGCAGAAATCCAAAGATCATAAGCTTATTCTATAAGTAAGCTTCAAACTCAACACATTCAAACAAACCCCTTTTCAATCATATGCCCAAGGTACATATGCCAAAAAGTGTGTGACTTCATCTTTAATTTCTTCTCTTTAAAACATAATAAGAAACTACAGGTCCACCACACATAATATCTCCATATATGCCATCCAATTTACCGAGTCTTTTTAATCGATCATTAACAATGCAATATGCTTATAGCCACCAGCTTCAAGCACTTCTTCGTGTCAAACTCTTCAACCAGAATTTATTAACCTCCCGCTAGTGCTCCCATAACACTAAGATATTCAAATGGTCGATAATCCTCACAAGGAACCTACTAATAGGTTTCTGCAATCCTCATTATACCATTCAACTGAGGCAAACTTGAGTTTAACTTCTTCTTCAATTCCTTCGACTACGTTAAGGACAACTTGATAGAACTAATGACAACCGGTAACATTCACAATCGTTCCTCCTGGTATTTCGTATAATTCTAAGGATCATGACGAAATTCAATTTTGCATCTTTACCTCCTTCAACGTACAAACCATTCAACTTGTACTTCAAACACAACAATCTTGTTTCCATGCAACTTGGCTTCCAAAACAAGCACATTCAAACGGAAAACCAACAAGGTATTCCCAAATAGTCCACAAAAGTCTCAAACAAGCAACTGAAAAACCAAAAACAACCAAACACATTTCTCAAACTAGTTAATAAGGTTATGGAATTACTTACTCGAAGCTATGCAAAATACATAGGGTTTATGCCTTAAGAAGTATACCAACGTCAAATCCTCCCTTCAAGTAGAGCTTCAACTTCAAAAGTGTATCAATCAATGGATGTGAAACACTTCAAATACATTCGTCAATGAATAATTGATACTTCGAACGGTGCCTTGTCAAACCATAAAATCCACCTCTTCAACTTGATGCAATTCAAACGACCACTACAAAAATTGTCACCTTTAGCTACGGCCAGAAAGCGTGGCAATTGTTCTAAAATACGTGACTAAAAATATGTTGCCACAGCTCTGACGGCGTGACAAATAGTCTTGTGGCTATTGGTATTAGCCACGACCCCATCCATGGTTTATAACTGTAGCAAGTGACACATGATCATTTGCTACGGCGGATGTCCGTCCCTATTTAGCTCACATGTGTGCCATTGTTTTTCGTACTTGCCACACATTTGGTCGTGGCAAAAGGTCACTTCTCAACTTTTGCGCATACATTTTCTTTTTGCATAGCTTTATTTTAGCAACACTTCATATTAAAATCATTCACCAAATGTACAAGTAGGAAAAACTATTAAAGGTTTCATTCAATGATTAAAAAAAATCAAATACATCTAGAAGTTTCAACAAATAAGTAAATGCACATTACCATATGTTGTACATTTCACTAGGATCGGTTCCCATATGTTACACCTCTTACAAGGATCGGTTCCCACATATATATGGTATCTAACTTGTATTTGGTGCACATGTTCATAGGATCGGTTCCCCAATAAAAAAAACTTGTCGCACCTCTTACAAGGATCGATTCCCTTTTTGTAATTGGTTTCACTAATAAAAGTCATACCAATTACAACAAATCGATCATACCATCTCAGGTGATTACTTAAGATCGGTTTCACTAATAAAAGTCATACCAATACAAAAGTCAGGCCTTGTGAATAGTTTTACCAAGAACATAAAAAAGTCATGAGCGGTTATACTAAACACAGAAATTGGTAATTCAAAAGATATGCAATGACAATACCAATAAGCCTAGTGATTTCCCTTTCGATAAACAAAAAAAATTTATGAATGTACTTCCTTTAAACGAATGTAAAACATTATTTCCTAGGACGAAATATTCACCTCATACCCATACACAATCACAATAGCATTCATACGATTATGTTGATGTCTTATATAAGAAGTTCAAAAGATAAGTGTTATACTTCGTATTGTATTCCTTAATGTTATGTCTAACTAGAGTATAATCATTCACATCTTCACATTTATGTCTTCAATATGCACGACTTGAAAGATACGTTAGGGAATGAAACAGTTCAATTCAAATATTACTAACTTCAAGTGGAAGGATGATGTCGTCGTTATAGCTCCTTAATTCTTCACATTCTTCAAGTCTTCTCGTAATACTTGTAATGTCTCATATCCTAATACTTTCAATCTAACCTATACGAAGTTGACTCTATTATATAATCAAGCGACTCTTTAAATGAGTTTTGATTCACTAAAATATGACAACCAAACTTGACATACTAACGCTTGGTGGGTTCAACCGATCTATGCTCTAACACAATCACTAGGATCGGTTATATCTAAATATGGAAAAACTTGTGGTCGGTCACACCAGTCACTAGGATCGGTTACACCAATTACAAGGATCGGTTCCATCTACATATGGTATTACTTGTGATCGGTCAAACCAGTTACCACGCCCGGTTACACCAATTACAAGGATCGATTACACACATACACTCATGATCGGTCTCACCAATTACTAATATCGGTCACACCAATTACAAGGATTGACCATATCATCACATGGTGATTACTTAGGATCGGTTACACCAATTAACAAAAACCAGTCATACCAAATCATAAGTCAGGCGTTTTGACTAGTTATACCAATATACATAACCTAAGTTAAGGTCGGTCCTACCATCTCACACATATTGGTCATCCAAATATTTGCAATGAATAGCCGGACCAATAAGCATAATGATTTCTTTTTCGATTCACGAAACCAGTTCATGAATGTACTTCTTTTAAACAAATATAAAATATTGTTTCCTAGGATGAAATCTTCACCATAACTCACATAATCATAACAATATATACAAGATTATGTCGATGTCAAATCTATGAAGTTCAAAAGATAGGCGTTATACTTCGTAGTCTAATTCCCTAACACTATTATTATACTAATATGATCATGTCATATTACCATAGTATTATAAAATATGTACAGTATATACAGCTTCACAGTTATGTTTTCAATATGCACGACTTGAAGGATACGTTAGGAATGAAACAAGTTCAAGTCAGTATTACTAAACTCAAGTAGAAGGATGATCGTCGTTGTAGTTCGTTACTTCTTCACATTCTTCAGGTCTTCGGAGTAATACTTGTATGTCTTAACATTCCTAGACTTTCTAGTCTAACCTAAAAGAAGTTGACTCTAGTATTTAATCAAGCGACTCTAGATGAGTTTTAATACTAAAATATGACAACCAAACTTGACATACCAACGCTTGGGAGTTCAACCGAGATATGATCTAACAATCTCCCCCTTTGTCAATTTGAGTGACAAAACTCTTATTACATATGGAGCTAAACGAATTATAAAATAACTCATTCTTCATACGCTTGATTCCAAGTTTCAACAACACAATAACCTGTATGTATTCAGTCAATAAATGCCGTTGTTGACATTTGAATAACAAAAGCTTTCACTCACCCTAAAGGTAAGCTAGGTAAATATTCAATCCAAACATCTTTGTTATTCTCCTTTTGTAGTAAGAATTACTACACGGCAATATGATATGTTTCTCCCCCTTAGTCAATGCTTTACTCTTTCGTTAGATATAACGTTTAAACACAATTTTCCTTTCCTTAGTGATTAAAAATCACTTGTTTACTCCATATATTTCTCCCCCTTTTTGTCACAAAATGACAAAGGTTCGAGCAAGGACAAACCGAAAGGATCTTACAAATCCAATAGACTTGTAAACAACCTATAAGAGTTAAGCACGAAGGTTTCACATACCACTTTAGATAACCAATATTAAAACCGAAACTATAAGTAATTTAGTCTTATTATGTTATCAAGGAAACAATTGGACGAAGCAATTTTCCCTAATAGTCTAACAAATCGACTAAGAAACTTAATTCCCTTGTTAGACCGATTGCATATGCACGATCGCTTATTTCGATAGGACCAAAATAAAGATCAGAATTAACTTTATTTCTCTCATCAGGCTCTAATTATTCAGGCAATAACTTAGACCTTTCCCTTTAGACAAGACAAACACTAGGTTAATTAACAAGTTTTTCTTGTCAAGGCATTCGATTAGACTTGAGTACCCGAATCCTCCGATTTGATAAGTCTAACTAATATCAGAATTAACTTAGTTTCTCTTAACCGGAATCAATTGGACTAAACAAATGACCCCGTATTTTGTTAAGCCTTAAACAATACATACAAACCAAAATAAATTGACTTGCACAATTATTTTCTTAACCGAAAGCAATTAAAACAAACATACACATTATAGCACCGCAATTGCACCGAATTTTGTTAAGCAAAAATACTTGATACCCCAACAATAAAGAAGATACCACACAATAAACCAAATAAACGGACACAGTTTTTCTTAACCGGAAACAATTGAATCACACACACGTCCATACACAATATAATGGAACATATCAATTGTACCGAAATTTTGTTAAGCAAAAGCAAAATATATGCAATATAAACATGCTTTTCTTAAACAGGAAAACGAATAACTAACAAATTCGTTACCTCAAATTCAACATCCTCTTCTCCCCAGAAAGATATATCATTAAGCGCAAGTTCAAATAAGAACTCTCCCCCAGTGTGTTGTCATCCTCTCGCAAGAACAAAAGAACAACAACAAATGCAACCTTTACCAGAAAAAGGTTGAAGCGGTTTTAACTAATGCATGCCAATAGCAAACGTTGAAAACCCGAAACACATATGTTATGCTAAACACAACTCATGTAAACACAAATTAATTCAACAAATTATGACTTTTCACATATGAGTTTCAATCGGAACTCCTTATGATCCTTTGTTAAAGCCTACCAACATGGGCTAGAACTTAATCCCGCTAAAACAAAAAGCCACCCGAATCATAAGGGTTATATCATATGAGATCGAATATTAAGGTTAGTGAAAACCGAAATCATACATCTCATAATTGAACATCACATAGCAAAAAATATAGACATTCATTCACAGGCTATGTGATCGGTAACTATCACATAAAAATTATAAAATAGTAATTTTATTCATAAGTGATGATAATTTTATTCAAAATAGACCTTATACAAAGATATAGAAATATTGATGTATATTTTCTTTTAAGTAAGAATTTAATCTTATTTTTATTCTATGAGCAACTTAATCCTTCATATCAGTACTAGAGGAAGGCAGGTTATTACTCTCAGCCTTGAGCTTGTGAATTTCTTCAAGAAGATAACCTTGTTGCTTGACCAGAATTTCTTGCAGTTGTGATGTTTTCGTGAAGGACTCTGCAAGCACATGTAATTCTGTCTTTGATTAAACACAAAATTGTGTCAATATCTCAATACACTGATCTTTCTTCAGTATATTCTCTCTTTCCTTCTTCCTAAGACAATCTCACTTTTTGATCTTTCTCTTAGGTTTCTTAGAATCAAGAGATGGTGCAGACTTATTCTTAAAGAAATCTTTTAGATCAAGCACCTGTGCAAGAGAAGACATCGGATCCTGACTCATAGTTCGAACAAGGAATGACCAGAGAATGAGAGCGATCTTTTTATATTTTTCATACTACCAAAAATATAATATTCCTATAAGTACGAATATCTTAAAATATATTTTCAAATTTTAGATTTTATTCCCATACACATATGTTCCTAGTTTTTTTGCTTCCTCACACACATAATCGACACACAAGGTGGGGATGCAATCTAACACCGATTAGGTGGTATTAGTATGAGATTTTATCTCATCATGGGATTTAGAACAAACATGGTGTTCTTGATGTAGTAAAGTACGGTTGAAATAGTTTTTCTTGTTACCTCGAATTAACGAAGTTTCTGGAGATTGGTTGGAATCGCAAATGCACTTCTTAGAAGTCCTTGTTTTTGAGACAATTTTGCAATTTGTCTTATTTTTCGTTTCACCATTAAATGATTTTCAACATCGGAAGACATGTTCATTTTCAAAATGGTTAAATCACTAATGGAACATGAGGAAATCAAATTAACAACTAGTGCAATATTAGTTGTTTCCCCTTCCTCAGAATTATATGAATCAGAGATCTCGTATAAAGTTATAGCTAATGCCTTGCTTCCAGTGTATTTCCTTAGATTAGGACAGTCTTTAGACAGATGACCAAAACCTTTATACTTGAAGCACTGATACTGATATTCATCATCTTTTTCTTAATCCTTTTTGTTCTTGACTGGAACCCGATCATGTGGGTGAGAAGATCGATGAATATCTTTTATGAATCTCTTATTCCTTTTCTTTAAGAGATCTCGAAACTGTCTTGTAATCAGTGATAATGTTTGTTCTACATCATCATCAGAATTTTCTGCAATCAATTCATCAACATCATCCAACAATCTATTTTTCTCCACTGGATCTATTGGAAATTTTTTAGCCTTGAAAGCGATCCATTTAGCTTGAATAAATTGCGATTCGTGATCAAAGATCTTTAACTTCCAAACAAGTGTACTTCGTGAGAGAGTTGAAATATCATTTTCCTCTATGTTTGCATGCTTCTTAGATTCGTATCTAGATGGGAACGATCTGAAAATTTTGCACATTATATCTTTTTCAGAAATAGTCTTTCCAAGAGAGAAAGAAGCATTAACTATCTCAGATAGTTTAATATGAAACTCTTCAAACGTGTCGTTGTCATCCATTCGAAGGTTTTCCCAATCCGAAGTGAGAGTTTGAAGTCTAGCTTCCTTTTTTGATGTATTACCTTCAAATACAATCTGAAAATTATTCCAAGCTTCCTGTGAAGTTTGGCATGTGGATGTGTGATGTTATAAATCACGGCTTACAACATGTATAATAGCATTCAAACCATCTGAATTATGCTTTGCATATGCCTTTTCTTTCATTGTATATTCCATTAACCGTTTAAACTCAGTTTCTGAACCTTCAACTTTCGGGCGATTATAACCATCAAAAACTAATAGCCAAGTATTAAAGTCGCGTGATTGGAGAAAAGATCTCATAGAAGATTTCCACCATAGATAGTTTGTTCCATCAAATCTTTGCGGTACGTTAACTGAAATCGATTCATGAGAACTCGAGTTCATTTCTTATAGGTTGGATCGCACCAAAAACAAACTGTTAAATCTTGTCGTGTTTGCCCGCTCTGATACCAATTGAAAAGACGAGGGTACCCAAATACACCACAATATTTTTATTTCAACCTATAAGTCCTCTACCGAATGTGATTGTCTATGGACAGAGTAGAGACAATATGACAATTCGGTTCACACTTCGTGTGATCTTATATGGATACGAGATAGAGACAATACAACAACAAGATAACTTGTGTGATTGTCTATGGATACAACATCGAGACAATACTACAACAAAGTGTGTTACTTGATAATAGGTTCGGTGATAACCAAAATATATAGAATCGCTATCATGTAATGTGGAGTTAACGTATATGTGTATTTTACTTTATTATAATGCGGAAATTAAAGTAAAAGACACAACAATATTTTGTTAACGAGGAAACCGAAAATGCAGAAAAACCCCGGGACCTAGTCCAGATTGAACACCAAACTATATTAAGATGTTACAGACACTACCCTACTACCAATTAACTTCGGTCTGGAATGTAGTTGAGCCCGAACTCAGTCTCCCACTGATTCAGGTACAGTGGCGCTCCTTACGCCTCTTGAATCCCAGCAGGATTCCGAGCAATTGATTTCCTTAGATGACGTCACACCAACTAAAAGTTTCTTCAACTCAATTGAATACTTTAAACCAAATCTGCCTCCCACAAATTAAGCCTATATATTTGATTTCCTGATTTACGATCTAAACGGATGATCAAATCAAACGAAAGATCCAAGTGATGGAATCGATAGCAACTTGATAGAAGTATGGATATCCTCAAAATCCGGACTCATGCAACCCGAAGTGCGGCCTAGATTATTATTCACCTCACAAGTATAAAACTTGTGGAATCACAAAGTTGAGACGAAGAGAACTTTGTGATTACTATCTATCTTGTTCAACTGATAAATCAACAATCGAACAAGATCAGGATACAAAATTTATTAAGATAAAAAATAACTGGACCTGGCTTCACGAATCCCAATGAAATCTTTGATAGTTGCTAAACCCTAAAGGGATTTATGGAGGGGATGACTCTAGATACAACTAGGACACACGAAAACGTAGTGTCGGGATTCAAAGTTCCCAGTTTCCAAAAGTTCTCCTTATATAGACTTCAAAACCCAGGTTGTTTTAGGTTTAAGCTAAGATATCTTTGGAATCAAGCAAAAAATATTCACCGTTAGATGAAAGCTTTGAATCTTATTCACATAAACAAGATATACACTCTAGTTAGGTAAACTGTAACCGAACTGTGCATAAATACTATGTTTAACATGGTTAACCGAAACTAGCCGGTTTGAACTTAAAAGCTTAACACTCATTTCCATGAACACAAAGACATTAATCTTGAGTCACAATTATGTGATCAAATAAGTCTAGTGATAATTAGATAATTGATCAAATGCAAATCATCTCGTAGAAATAATTTAATCGCATTTGATCACAATCGACATAGTTTGTAAATGCACAAAGTACAAGTACATGAGACGTTCGTGAATCGGTTGAGTCATAGTACGCGGACCGGTTTGCAAACTTATGAGCAAAACCGAGTTCCGGAGTTGACAGAACTTTTCAGTTCACGTACCGGTTTGCAAACTTAGGTGCAAAACTGAGTTCCGGAGTTTACATAACTTTTCAGTTTGCGAACCGGTTTGGAAACCTTAAGACTTTTCCGGTTCCGGAGTTCACAGAACCTTTTTAGTTTGAGTACTGGTTTGCGTACTAAACTGTTTCTAAAACGTAGAGTTGTATTGGTTCACATACCGGTTTGGATACTTATACCAGGTTCCCTTACCGCAGTTCCAAAATGGTTTGTGTACGAATATACATACCTATTTGGATCATGAAACAAACAGATTCTCCCATGATGTGCATACGAATATGCATATCACACAAATATGCAAGTCGATATACAGCTACTCCGCTACGTGTATGAATACATGTAATACAGCTTCAGACAAATAACAGTTATCCAAATATAGTAGTTCTATATTTCTCTAAATAAATTCGAAACATTCCCGAATAACATCAATGACACATATCACTGTTCCAGGTCGAATGACAAACTTGAATCAAGATTTTGGTTCCGAACAATAAATTTTTCTCCACCGAAGTTGATCAAGTATGAACAAATGTTCATTAAGCTTAGTCATTATATTTCGAGAATTTCATAAAATAAAGAATTAGTTCTCAACTCGAAATTCTTATATATGAAAGCTAGCCTAATTAGTTATGCGACAATCGTCTCAAGGACATAAAGGTGAATATAACTTGAGATAGGTGGTTCATTATTTGTTAGAGCATAGATCGGTTGAACTCACCAAGCATTGGTATGTCAAGTTTGGTTTTCATATTTTAGTATCAAAACTCATCTTGAATCGCTTGATTAAATACTAAAGTCAACTTCGTTTAGGTTAGACTAGAAAGTCTAGGAATGTTGAGACATACAAGTATTACTCTGAAGACCTGAAGAATGTTATGGAGTAACGAACTACAATGATGACATCATCTTTCCACTTGAATTTGGTAATATTGACTTGAATTGTTTCATTCCTATAGCGTCTTTCAAGTCGTGCTATATTGAAAACATAATTGCGAAGCTATATATACTGTACATATTGTATAATACTTTAGTGATGTGACATGATCATAATCGTATAGTCATAGTATTAGGTAATTAGACTACGAAGTATAACGCTTATGATTATGTTAATGGGTTATGGTGAAGATTTCATCCTAGGAAACAATGTTTTACATTTCTTTAAAGGAAGTACATTCATGAACTTGTTTCGTGAATCGAAAGGGAAATCATTATGATTATTGGTCCGGCTATTCATTGCATATATTCGGATGACCAATATGTGTGAGATGGTAGAACCGAGCTTAACTTAGGTTATGTATCTTGGTATAAGTAATCACAATGCCTGACTTATGATTTGGTATGACCGGTTTTTGTTAATTGGTGTAACCGATCCTAAGTAATCACCATGTGATGGTATAATCGATCCTTGTAATTGGTGTGGCCGATCCTAGTATCTGGTGTGACCGATCATGAGTGTGTGTGTAGTCGATCCTTGTAATTGGTGTAACCGATCCTGGTAACTGGTGTGACCGATCACAAGTAATACCATGCGAAGATGGAACCGATCCTTGTAACTGGTGTAACCGATCCTAGTGAACACAAGTGTTTCCATAATTAGGTATAACCGATCCTAGTGATTGGTAGAACCTATTGAACCCATGTATGTGATTTGATATTTGATCAATCACATAGTAGTCTTGGAAAACAGGTAAACCAATTCTAAATTTGTTTGGAAGTGTGGTATAACCGATACCAAGAATGCAAATCCATGTAAATATGACATAAGGATTTGCAGTGAAAAGATGTCAACATACTTTGAACACGAGCAGTAACTCTTATCATTTATTGTTCAAAGATATTCGTTAGTACTCAAGGTGATTCTATGCCGAAATAAATTAATAATCTTTTAATTAAGGTTTTTGGTTTTATATGCTTTAATTACCAGCAACTAACGTATATATCTTGTTAGAGCATTGCTCGGTCGAACTCGCATGCGTTGCTATCTCAAGCATGTTTGTAAATGTTAGTGATCAAAACTATAAGTCTTGATTTCTAGCCTATTTATAGATGTCTAGGACTAGGACATGGATAGTGTAGTTGAGCTTAGATCTCTCGACGTTCATCTCTTGAAGACGAAGAACTACTAAGGGGAGCTTGTGGAACTTCTTCGACAAAAGGTATATGGAGACTTGGACTCATTTATCACTTGGAAAGTCTATTTCTACTATCTCCTATATTGAGACATAAGTCGTGTTACGATATATTTTTCTTTCTATACACATTTGAGATTTCGAGTTGAGTATATCTCGCTTACATATTTCTAGAAATATATGTTGGTAAGCTTTCGCTTCGACCAAGTTCATCTCATATCATGAAAAAATTGTCGAGTAACATCTTACATGGTTTGTTTGATACAGTCATTTGATGTAGGCTTGGAATATTTCGATAAAGATTATTTCAATATCTTGAAAATTGCTTTGATGCTAATAGTGTGTGAAAACAGCTATTGTCATTATAGAAGAATGTTTCAATGATTGAAATAAGGAGTTGATGATGTAACCATCTTTGGATATAAGCATATATAATGTGTTCGCACATTAGTGTATAAATCCATAAACCGGAAGCCAAGAGTATGCATATGTGTGTATACGAAATTGGTGAAAAAGACAGGTTAAGTATGCGTACCAGTACGCATACTGGCGGAAGATTTCTAACCAAAAATTTCTGCTGAGTTTGGAAACTTTACAAACTCAAAAAACCGGTTGCATAAGTGTGCATACCCGTACTACTTAAGATGGTTACTTTGTTAAATCGGTCAGTTCATGGACTTAAACATTTAAATCATAAGGAATGCAATTTTTTCTAAACCGTGCCTATAATGTTCATGATTGATTCAAGTGAATCAAACCGATTTGATTTCAATTGTGTTTTCAAAACAATTGAACAACTCTTTAACTAGTTTAATTTGAGTCATTTGAACTAGTTATGGTTAAGATGAATAAGGTTGATATGAGAGTAATCATATGGCTAACCTCGATTAACTATTTGTGAACCAACCTGGTGTACACGTTTAGGTACGGTTACATAAACCTAAATGAGGGTCATCTGTGTGTAACAATCTAAGTTCGATCTAACAGTTGAAAGATATTATCTTGGTTGAATCAGGTTTTTCATCTAACGATGATTATTGAATGCTTTGTTACCAAGGTAACTTGGATTGCAAAACCTGATTTGAAAACTATGTAAAGGAGAACTCTTGTAATTGGGAAAACTAATCCCCACACCTCATGTGTGTTACTAGTTGCATAACTAGAGTCTATTCTTCTTTAACCTTAGGTTTCTTCTCGAGACCCTGTAGGTTAACGACTTGAAGACTTTATTGGGATTGTGAATCCAGACCCAACTATTATCTTTGCAGTTGCTTGATCTGATCTTGCTATTTCTATCGTGTTGAGTGCAATTGATATAATTGGCTCGAGATTTTATATATCTGATAGGAAAGATACAAAAGTAATCACAAACAAACTTCATCTCGTCGTTTGTGGTTCCACAATAACTTTTTTCACTAGTTCATTAAGTTTATTGTGAGGTGATTGATAATACTAGGCTGTTCTTCGGGAATATAAGTCCGGTTTATCAATTGGTTCGTGTTCTCCTTGATTTATCAAAAGACGGAACAAAAACTCTTGGTATTTCTGTGGGAACCAGATTTATTCAATCCTATAGACTTTTCTGGGTGAGACAGATTTGTCTATCAAGTCTTCGACTTTGGGTCGTAGGAACTCTTAGTTGTGGGTGAGATCATCTAAGGGAATCAAGTGCGTAGTATCCTGCTGGGACCAGAGACGTAAGGAGCGCAACTGTACCTTGAATCAGTGTGAGAATGATTAGGGTTCAACTACATTCCAGTCCGAAGTTAATTGGTAGTAGGCTAGTGTCTGTAGCGGCTTAATACAGTGTGGTTTTCAATCTGGACTAGGTCCCGGGGTTTTTCTGCATTTGCGGTTTCCTCATTAACAAAATTCTGGTGTCTGTATTATTTATTTTCCGCATTATATTTTGTTATATAATTGAAATATCACAGGTTGTGCGTTAAGATCAATCAATTAGAATATCTAACCTTGGGTTGTTTATTTACATTGATTGACACTTGAACATTGGTCTTTGGTATCGTTCAAGTACTTCCTCTTATATTCAATCGGGCTCGCAGATTTCTATTTGTTGATTGCGGATTGAATTAAGAGTTAGAGATATTAAACTCTTTGATATACTTTATTCTAGATTGAGTCTGACTGTCTAGTTGATTCTCTAGAAAATGTATTGGAGTAAGTCCTCTCAGATTGCCAAACGAATTGTTGGGTGTGGTTGTTAGACCCCCGCATTTTCAATTGTTATCAGAACAGGCAAACACATTAAATGCCTCATAAGTCTGTGTTTGTAGCGATCTGATATGGACAAATGTGTTATCTCTATAAACGTACCACCAGTCTTCGATGGCTCTAATTACTTGTGGTGGAAAATTGCTATGTGTGCCTTTCTTCAAGCGCGTGATTTTCAATCATGGGTTTATGTAGTTAATGACTATGATGCTCCCGTTGTGGCAGTAGTGAATGCAACCGTTCCAAAGAACATTGGTGAATACAATGTTGCCGAGATACTTGATGCAAAGCAAAACTCTGACGGTTTGAATGCCATCATACATGCCATTACCCCGGATCTTCAGCACCACGTGACTACGTGCACGAAGGAAATACCAGTGAGAAGGAAGCTAGGCTTAAAAACCTTAATTCCGATTGGGAAAACCTTCGTATGGCAGATGAAGATTCATTTGATGAGTTTAATGACAAAGTTTCTGAAATTATTAATGCATCTTTTGCATTGGGTAAGACTATTCCTGAAAAGGACATTGTGATGAAAATTCTCAGATCGCTGCCATCTAGATACGATTCTAAGAAGCATGCCATCCCTGAGGGAAATAACCTTGATGCTTTTTCCAGAAACACGTTGGTTGGAAAGCTAAATATCTTTGATCATGAGCATACATCCAAAATCTGAAAGGATGTTTCCTTCAAAGCACCAAAGAACACTAAATTACTTGACAAAAGTAAAAGTGTTTATGTCTCTGAGGATGATCTTTCTGAGACTGATTCATCATATGAAGATCTTGAAAAATCAGTCTCTATGATCACAAGACAGTTTAGGTATCTCCTATTGAAGAGAAGTAAACGGTTTTCAAGAGACAAACCTAGGTCGTCAGTTAAACCTCACAATCGCAATCCTCCTAAAAACAGGGATGCTGACGAGGATATGCCACAGTGCTTTAAGTGTAAAGTTTTTGGTCATTTTGCAAATGAGTGTCCAAATCGTAGAAAATACACTGGGAACAAAAGTCTTGCTGCAACTCTTGATGAAATGTCTGATCACTATGATTTCAATGAAGACGAAAAATCAAGTGTTGCACTTCTTTGTGAAAATCTATTTTGATAACTGTAGCAATACATACATCAATCTTGATATTCTTCCAGAAAGAAACTCAACCAATCTGGAAGAAGAAATTAACTTTTCTGTTGGAAACCCTCTGTCTGATTTTTCAGGTTCCACTCTATGCCTAGCAGCTTGCACATCTCGGGCGTATGAATCAGCTTATCCATTGACATGCTCTTATTGTTCACTCAAAGGTCATGAACTTTCAAAGTGTTTTAAGTATAAACACAAGACGAGACATGTCAAGAGACTTCAACGAAGATCAAATCACCTAGCAAACAAGCTCAAACTTGTTCAAAAAACTGCCGAGGTATGTAAGATTTTATCCTCTTCAAAGAAGTTGGTTTCCAAAGATAGGTCAAGACCACTATAGAAAAGAGTATGGTCTAAACATTTTGATAGACAGGGATCTATGAATTCCTTTCAAAAGGGTCATGGTGGACAAATTGTTGTTCACCGCAGCACAACTTGATTGTGTTGTTTTGGTGCATCTTGTCTCATGTGCCTGATTAAAAGAGACAAGATTGTGCACACTTCAGGCTTAAAAGAAAGAAAAAACACTTTTTGTTTTTCTTTTCTTAGATTTGCTATGATTTGGAATTCTTTCATATCTAATTGTTATTGGAAGGAATCTCCCTGTTTATCAAAAGAGGGTTATTCTCGACAATTCTACTCTCTTTAGGGTTGTGAATAGTGCTGCGTGAACCTGTACTGTTTAAGGTTCCGTGACCCTACATTCCTTTTTCCTTATCTGAAAATATTTTCATCTTAAGACTACCTGTTGAGTTTATATTGTGATTTCCTCTCACAAACCCATACACGTATGGAGACTCCAAGCATCATGCGTTCTGATGGAAAAGATGTTAATATGATTGTTAAGCCATCAACCATGAAGGAAAAAGAAAAATATCCATTGCCTCCAACTTTGAAAAGAAAAAGAAGGAATATGTGAGGAAACCAAGAGTTGTTCCTTCAAATTCTCAGAAGTTTTCTGATGTTCTTGAAGAGTTGAAGGAAGCAAGGAAGGAGATTAAACAAATAAAAGCTTTTGTTATGAGAACTCTCGGAATTCAGAAGGCCCCGGTTTGACATCATCAGCCTAGAAGGTTTGTTGGAATTGACTCCTTTCTCCATGAACCCTATGTACCAATGGATGTTGACGACAAGGAGTTCGAGGACAATAAAGAATTCTTCAGAGGTATCAATGTCTAGTAAATCTTTCTTTAGAGAATTTATTTCTTGAAGAATAACTAGGGTTTGGAATAGCCATTATTGTGAGTACACATAGCTATGTCCAACGATTTTCATCTTTATTTTTTTTTAGATTTATTTATTTAAATTCTAAATTTTTGGAAGATAATTTTTGGAATCTTAATCTTTATGATTTTATATATTGCAAATTTCTATGGGATATGTTGTTTACGTCCGTGAACCTGTAACTATCTCATACTTGTTCAAATGTTATCTCTATTATGTCGATATGAATGTATTGATGGAAGATAGAATGAACTTTTGGCATTATAAAAGTTAAAGCCTTTTATGTCATATTTTGATGGAAGAAAGGATAAAACTTTTGTTTACAAGGATGAAGCCTATTGTATGTCATTGTGCAAATAGTGATGGAAAATAGGATGAATCCTTGTCTATTCCGCAGTATTTGGTCGATCTCCGATTCACATTTGTGTGCATATACTGTGTTGTTCCATAATGTTTCTTATGTTGAGCACAACCGACTGAGTTGATCATTCTCTTATGATTAACTTGTTGTTTCTCCGTAAGGTTCCTTATGTCGAGCATAACCAACTAAATTAGTCATTCTCTTTTGGTTATTTTAGTTGTTGTTCTGTAAGTTCTCTTATGTCGAGCATGACCAATTGAATCGATCACTTTGTGGTTAATTTGGTTGTGTATTTCAATTATATTAATCATGGGATTTCTTGTGATTAATTTGGTTGTGTTTTTCGATTGAACTAACCATGGGTTCTCTTGTGGTTATTTCAATTGAATAATTTTGGATTCAAATTCATGTTTTTCATGTGATTTGTTTGTCCAAAAGAAATCTTTCTTTTCTTGGAAAGTAAGGTTTCCTTTGTTGTTCCTTCGGGGATGACATTTTATGGGGGAAAGTTCATTTTGAACTTGTGTTTAATTGCCAAATCTTTATGGGGAGTGCGGTTGTGGAATTTTTAGGGGTTATCTTGTATCTTTATTAACTCCTTGATGAATGCATTTAGCTTCGGCTTTATGATTGGATCTAAATTTGTTGGTATGTTAATACACCTTTTGGTCATGAAGTATCTCCGTGGAAATTTCATTAGGATCCCACTAATTTTCGTAACTTTGCCAATTTTTTGACAAAAAGGGGGAGAATTAATCTGTAGTTCACACTACAAATACATATGGTTTACGTGTTTTACGGATCATTATGTAAGGGGGAGTGGTTTTCATGTTGAGATATGTATTGACTAAGGGGGAGTGATACATATCACCATAGTATTGTTGTCAAAGTTGTGATACAATTGAACTTTGATGTTGTGTAATAATAATATGACACTGTATAACAATGATTGAGAGCATTTTGTTTTCTCATTGTTATAGCTACGGATCTTCAACAACTGTGATGCTTAACTTACAACCTTTAGGATCATGGAGTACTTGGAAGTGACGAAGATTTCGAGTCACGTTGAAGATTCCAAGGAGATCAAGCATGTGGATGAGAAGCTATATTTTTTTTATTTTTTTTGTAATCCATATGTATTGATAGTTTTGGTTAAGATGAATAAGGTTGATATAAGATTAATCATATGGATAACCTCGGTTAATTATTTGTGAACCAACTTGGTGTACACGTTTAAGTACGGTTACATAAACCTAAATGAGGGTACATTTCATCTATGTGTAACAAGCTAAGTTCGATCTAACCGTTGAAAAATATTAGCTTGGTTGAATCAGGTTTTTCATATAACGGTGGTTATTGAATGCTTTGTTACTAAGGTAACTTGGATTGCAAACCCTGATTTGAAAACTATATAAAAGAGAACTCTAGCAACTGGGAAAACTAATCCCACACCTCCTGTGTGTTACTATTTGCATAACTAGAGTCGATTCCCCTTTAACCTTAGGTTTCTTCTAGAGACCCTGTAGGTTAACGACTTGAAGACTTCATTGGGATTGTGGAGCCAGACCCAACTATTATCTTTGTAGTTGCGTGATCTGATCTTGCTGTTTCTATCGTGTTGAGTGCAATTGAAATAATTGTCCCGAGATTTTATATTTCCGATAGGCAAGATAGAAAAGTAATCACAAACAAACTTCGTCTCATCGTTTGTGGTTCCACAATAACTTGTTTCGCTAGTCGATTAAGTTTATTGTGAGGTGATTGATAATACTAGGTTGTTCTTCGGGAATATAAGTCCGGTTTATCAAAATATGGAACAAAAACTCTTGGGTATTTCTGTGGGAGACATATTTATTCAATCCTATAGACTTTTCTGTGTGAGACAGATTTGTCTATCAAGTCTTCGACTTTGGGTCGTAGCAACTCTAAGTTTTGGGTGAGATCAGCTAAGGGAATCAAGTGCGTAGTATCCTGCTAGGATCAGAGACGTAAGGAGCGCAACTGTACCTTGAATTAGTGTGAGATTGATTAGGGTTCAACTACAGTCCAGTCCGAAGTTAATTGGTAGTAGGCTAGTGTCTGTAGAGGCTTAATACAGTGTGGTGTTCAATATGTACTAGGTCCCGGGGTTTTTCTGCATTTGCAGTTTCCTCGTTAACAAAATTCTGGTATCTATGTTATTTCTTTTCCGCATTATATTTTGTTATATAATTAAAATATCACAGGTTCTGCGTTAAGATCAATCAATTAGAATATCCAACCTTGGGTTGTTGATTTACATTGATTGACACTTGAACATTGGTCTTTGGTACCGTTCAAGTACTTCCTCTTATATTCAATAGGGCTCACAGATTTTTATTTGCTGACTGCGGATTGAATTAAGAGTTGGAGACATTAAACTCCTTAATATACTTTATTCTAGATTGAGTCTAACTATCTAGTTGATTCTCTAGAAAGTGTATTGGAGTAAGTACTCTCAGATTGTTAAACGAATTGTTGGGTGTGGTTGTTAGACCCCCGCATTTTCATATCTAGAGAATAAAAATTAGTAATGTGCATTTACTAATTGAAGATTTTCTATTAAGATATTTCAGAAATATTGGGAAAGCATTTACTGGAATTATGAAAACTGAATTTTTCCATTCAGTGCATATCTTGAGAATATCTTCGGTTTTAGAAATTCCTTGGTGTCCAAACATCTCTGGTCTATAAATACTTAAATTTGCATTTCTAGCAAACTATCCTAAGAGCCAAGCAAACTTCATTTTTTGTTGTTTCTGGTGAAGTCGTCTATTCAGAGAGGAAAGTATCCTAATTAGGTGAAATCTCTTACGACCGCTCGTTTAAAGACTTCTGTGGGATCAAGAAGCTCTACGAGTACCGTTGCTGGGAAACTAGATAACTGCATTTTTTATTTTAGTTTTAGGCTATTGATGTGATTGACTAACGGTTGTTGAAACTTTGGTTGCACCTAGTTTGTTTATGCTTGAGAATCTTCTCTTCTGATGTAAGATTCACTCAAACTAGATCTGAGTATCGACGGTAACTTTATAATTGTTGTTAGATCTAAAGACATCTTGTGATAATCCATTGTTAACAGACTCCATTATGTGCGTGATTGATCACCACAGATTCAAGTGGTGTTGTGCAGGTTATTGAAGATTAAAGAAGATTTGAAGACGAAGAAGATTTCTTATTGGTTTTCGTATCTTGTGAATTGTGTGCACAAATCTTGATCGGACGAGATCCAACTAGTATCGGATTTATTCGATTGATTAGTTATGTGAGATCGATATTCTGTATATATCTCTTTGAGATCTATATTGATTGAGTGCGAATATATACTTGACTATTTCGGTAGTTAAAGTTAGATTGATCTAACCAGAGTTTATTAGATAAGATCCTTTGTCAACGAATCATCTAAATCTTGTAACAAGATTGATTAGAGTGGTTACCAAACAGATTCTTCCTTTGTTGTTTAGGAATACGATCCAAAAGACTTGCTAGTCACGTGCATGACTCTAGAAGTCGAAGGCGCAGGGATACTGAGGGAACTAAGTAACTAGGGGTAGTTTACTTGGTCTCAACTATACGAAGTTGATATTAGATTTTGTATAGAGGCTTAATTCTGAGAGTATTCAAAACTGGACTAGGTCCCGGGGTTTTTCTGCATTTGCGGTTTCCTCGTTAACAAAATCTTGTTGTGTCTTTTACTTTGATTTCCGCATTATAATTGTTTATTATAATAAACTAAAATACACATATATATTAACTTCGTATTACTTGATAACGATCTTATAGAGTTTGGTTATTACCGAACCTATTATCAAGTAACACACTTTGTTGTGATATTGTCTCGTTCTTGTATCCTTAGTCTCGATCTTGTATCCATAGTCAATCACACAAGTTATCGTGTTGTTGTATTGTCTCGATCTCGTATCCATAGACAATCACACGAAGTGTGAACCAAATTTTCATATTGTCTCGACTCTGTCCATAGATAATCATATTCGGTATAACTCTAGACACTTTCCTTGATTGAGTTTTAACTCTCAGAGTTGTGTTGATTTTTTCCATAGAGATTCCCTACGAGAAAGTTGGTGGTGTATCTTGGTACCCCCAGTGTTTTCACGAATTTCACATATGTGTCTGAAGCTAGGTCAGAAATATGCAAAATTGTGATTTTATAATTTTAACCTTTGTCGAAAATCCACCATCAACAATGTTAATTAACTTTAAAAAGTTATACTAATTTCTCTCCCATTATGAGATAATTGAAAAAGGCTGCCATCAAATAGGCGTGAAAATATCTCATTTAGCTTTTCCATAAGCTTATACCATTTGAAAAGGTAAACCCGATAACATTTAGCATGAGTGTAATGTTTTAGTACTTGAAACATATAGTGCTCTTATAGAGTCTATCATATTACAATTCACATTCTCAAAATTAATATCTCCTCATTTGAATATGAGGAATATCAGATAATGCTCGTGAGTACTGGTACTAGTAAATTTCGAATTTTTCAAAATATGCACACAGTAGAGAATTATATGAGATCATTGTAAATTAATAATTGTCGAATATTTCATTTACCGTAGCTACTGAATAACAAATGATGGTGATTGTGAACCCCTATTATACAGAGAAATATCGACAAATGTGATTGGTAGGCACAAATTATGTTGGATTAAAATCTCTTGATAGCGCAATATTTGGATCCAAGATTTCACACGTTAAACGTGCAAGCCTGAATTCTGAAAATTACAGGTTGGTGTAGTATTCATGTGTTATATGAGAAATATGATCGTTGTAAAAACGATTTGAGAGTTTCATTTTTTTCTTCAAACCCTAGGATTGGTTCAATAATACTACGTTCATCCTTTATAATGCATTTGGTGTGGTAGTCCTTAAGGAATCATATTGCATTCACACAAGAAATATGGGGGAACATATTTGAATTCAAGCAGCCACCTGACTCGATTATGTCAGATTTAACAATCCTTCATGTGTTTTTAGAAATTTGGTACAAGACCAAAAATCTGGGTTAATAATTAGTTGATGATATCAACTTTATAGGTCTCTTAAGGAGTCCTTAAAAACACAAAAATCCACGTTTTGGCAGTATAAATATTTTTTTTTTTCTTGAATCTGCAGTTTAATATTATGCTTGCATAAAACTTGTTTATATGATATAGATTAGAGTTATGATTTTGATGCTTGTTTTCTATAATACGCATACAGTAGAGTTAGCATCCATAAATCATCAAAAGTTGTACTCTTTTTCATTCGTTTCAGGTTTTGTCCCATGTGGTTTTTCCTGATAAGATTTTAACGAGGAAACATCTTGTTGACGTTAAATTTTTGTTAAAATGTTGATATTGTGCTCTTTTTCCTTCGTCCATATATTATTTTCCCGTTGGGTTTTTAATTGTAAGGTTTTAGTGAGGAAATTTAATTCAACATGGTAGTCATCTAAGGTGGAGTTGTATCAATTTTGGTTATTTGGTGGATTCTCACTATTAACGAGGTCAATCTGTTAGACCAAATCAAAATAACCATCTCCTAGAATTTTGGATGTCCTTCTGAACCATATAAGGTTCAATCACAAATAAGGTCTTTGTTCACATATTATAATGTATTCATATCTTAGCACTTTGTTGAACAAACTACATCAACTACTTCTGCAAATCATATCTGAGAAGCTACCAATTCAAGGCACAGGTCCCCAATGCATTTAAAGATGCATGGAAACTCGAGAACACTACTATTAGAAGATTATCACAAAAGAAAACTTCATTAACTAGCAATTTCTTCACGAAGAACAAACAATCTTTTGCATTCAAGAAATTCGTTCCTCGAAATTTGGAAGACCCGACTCAAAGATTTGCAAGCCAAGATTGAACTGAAGTATTTATCAGCGGGAGGATCATATTAAGAGGTATTTTATTGGATTGTCATGTTGTACTCTTTTCCCTTCGTCATTGTTTTGTTCCACTGGGTTTTCCTTGTCAAAGTTTTAACGAGGCAACATTTGCGTGTCCGTCACTACTCTATATGTTTTGTACTCTTTTTCTTTCGCTTAGGTTTTTCCCATTGGGTTTTCCTAGCAAGTTTTTAATGAGGCAACATTAAGTGGTGTGGTGTCATCCAAGGGGGAGTGTCGTAAATAAATATAATGTGGATGACAACACCCTTACACCACCTTTACATCATATCAAACTCTTGGTC
The DNA here is from genome assembly GCF_003573695.1 of Papaver somniferum. NCBI lineage: Eukaryota > Viridiplantae > Streptophyta > Magnoliopsida > Ranunculales > Papaveraceae > Papaver > Papaver somniferum. The sequence continues at coordinate 152,155,618 of NC_039366.1, read as the reverse complement.
TTCCATCTTCCTCACCATAACTTTGTAAATTGTATACACTAAACGAAAGCATGAGTTCATTCCATTAACCTCCATCCTTAATGATATTCAAAACCTAGCTATAGAGTGGGTTACAAATACAGAGACAATCTATTTGTAATATACACATCTAATGAGAATTATCTTCTTCTTTTCTCTCTACTTTTTATGTCTCCTTTTAGTTTATAACGATTTGGATTATTTTGGAAGCCCGGTTTGGTTTGTTAAAGAAACTCAAATGGCTTACTTTGGAATCCTAAAGACTTATTTTGGAAGTGCTTTTGAGATAAGACACAAATTTTGGGTAATAGACAAGGATTTTCCAAGATAGATACAAATCTTGGGAAGATAGAATAAAAACTTCCAAGATAGACACGAGTCTTTGGAAGATAGATATGGATCTTCCAAGATAAATATAAATCTTGACAAGATAGATATGGATCTTGTAAGATAAACACAAATATTGTGGGGATATATATGGATTTTGAGACATAGACAGGGATCTTTCAAGATAGACATAAATCTTGAGAAAATAGACATGGATCTTCCAAGATAGACACAAATCTTGAGAAAATAGATAAAGATCTTCCGAGATAGACTCAAATCAAGTTGAGTAGATAGACATGTATCTTTCAAGATAAAAATAAATATGGGGAAGATAAACATAGATCTTCAAGTATATATACAAATATTGAAGAATAAGTACAAATCCATGTGGTTATTTAAGATAACTACAAATCTAAATGGTTATTTTGGATAACTACAACTAGATTTGGTCCCTTCCTATAAACAGAGGTTGAAATCCAACTCAAAAGGTACACATTTTGTATTTTTTCCACAACCCATCTGCTTAAAGTCCTCTTTGACTTTATCATCGAAGTGTCTATGCAGGTGCCCCCCACAATTTTCATCTATAGTTTTGGGAGAGTTAAAGCAACAACAGAGATTTGATCACCTTACACACATCTCGAATGTTGTTGAGGTAATTAATTTTGCACCAACAATAATATTTAATCAACCTGTATGTCAGATTTGTATAAATTTATTCAAAACTTTTTTGAATTATTTACGCATTAAGACAAAATAAGAATATCAATTTTATTTATTTTTTGACACATATTTGCTTCCCTCACAATTCTTTGTGATATTCACGAAAAAGAAAATAAATCCGAAGACATGTTGAAGAATTTTTGACTATGTTGTTTGCATCGCGTTAATGGTCTTTATTCACTTCAATAGGAAGATTAGTACCAATTTTTGTTATCGTTGAGACAGTGTAACACCTACTAAGAGCATCTCCAATAGAAGGTGTAAATTTTATTTTATTCTGATACATAAAATTTTAAACCTCTTTTAAACTAAATTCATTTTCAATACTAGATCATATAAAATAGGAGGGATGTAAACATAAATACAAAGGTCTTCAAAAAAGTTTTATCTAGACCTCCAGAATGACCTCCACATCAGAATTTTCATGATATTTTATTTTTAATATTTAAAGTAAGATTAAACAGTTAGTATTTTATCACATAAGGTATTCTAAGGATTAAATCCAATACTATTGGAGATAGTTTATTCGATATGGGGTCCAATATTTGCTACATGTATAAATTCTCCTAAATAGAGGTCTTAATTATACTTATATATAGGATTTTTTACACCCAATGTTGGAGATGCTCTAAGGATGCTTGACATTGAACACGCAATACACGGATGTGTTTTCACTATATTAGTTTAAATAGCTAATGTTAATTTACAGAAGCGCTCAATAACTCAACGACGAAGCCAGATTTTTTTGTTAGGCGACAAATACATACGTAAAAAAATAAATTAAAAGCCACCCGATAGTTTTATACAAATTGCAAAATGTTTGATATAAATCATAAGATTATATTAAATGATGTGGGAATGAAGTATTTTACCCACATCTCACTTGTATTATCCGAAAATGATTTATATCCCGCGGGCTCAATCTTGCGGGTTGTACCGCAAGAGAAAGAGGGGTTGGGACCCAAACTAACCCACCCCCTGCAAAACCTCTGGGTCATAAGGAAACCACCCCTTCTCTCTCTTGTGGTACAACCTGCGGGATTGAGCCCGCAGGATATGTATGAATTTCATGTTTTATCTCACTTATTTTTCTCTTTTGGCTTTGGGATAAAATTCACTGAGATAATCTTTAATCTAGTTTATTGAAATGAAATGACCCTTAATAAAAAATAAGAAGAGTCATTTGAATAAATATGTTTGATAATGTCATCAAATAAGAAATGGAGGATTATTTAGATACCATGATGCGTGTCGTAACCACGACAAATTAATTAATATTTTTCCACCTGTGAGTGGGGAAAATTGATTTGCTGGTTTTTACGGAATTGAAGAGTCGACCGTGTGGAGACTCCTTGAACCAAGCGGAATGTTGAACCTCACACAGATGCACTGCAAGAAGGGAGTACTTTAAGTTCGAGAGATCAATCTGTAAGACCCCGGCCTAAACCAAGAACAGTGGCCGTTCCAGAGTCAATTCGGTCACAAGAGAGGATGGGTCGATCTGTAGGAGGGAAGCTGAGAAATGCATGAGATCAATTGTGATCTGAGATTGTAGATGTATTGTGAATTCAGCGTGAAAATGCTCTGAATGATTGAATTTTGCTCAATTGAGAGTAATTTCTGTGAGTTCGTGTAGACGAAAGATTGTCTGTATGAACTTTGATGAGAAATTGCTCGTTTTGGTGAATGTTGTTCGATTGTTCGAAAAACCTATGTCTTTTCAATCAGGATTCAGGGACATTTTATAATGCCGGAGTTGAAATCACCATGATCCCATGAAGTGTGACAGTTGCTGGAATCTGAGAATGGGAAATAGGGAAATCATGTTAAAACCAATTACTCATCGTGCGGAGACTTGGTTAACTTTCCACCCACTACTTTTATGACTCTTCCAACTGATTGCACTTCTTGCTCACATTCTCATCGTGGGTGAACACACGTGTCGTAGACCGCCAGAACAAAACCCTAGTTAATATCCTCCCATGTGACACGATTGAAATCTCGTGATTGTGGAGTCAGTTGCTGACTTTATGGGACGATGAGTCCATGTAGCGCTGAGTTGAACATGATTAGCAAATATTTCGAAACTCATGAATTTAATGTGTCTGCTGAGACGAGGTATCATTATAACCTTAGACGAGCAAAACTGTGTTGCTAAATTGTTGAATATTGATAGTTGAACCAATATTCTTTGATTTGAGCAAATATTGCTAGTCTGAGCGAATATTGCTAATTGAGTAAATATTTCCGGTTCGAGCGAATATTGCTAGTTCGAAGCAAATATTGCTAGTTTGAACAAATATTGTTCTTTTGATGAATTGTTGGTAGCTCGACCAAATAAAATGTTAATTTAAGTTACTGACTGCTGAGTCGAGCAAAATAAATATGAATATCAATCATTGAATCAACATAAAATTATCAGAGTGTTCGAATCTGCACAGAATCACGTTTTTGCAGAGCTCTGGATTCAAAACCCTAATTTTACCGAAATGATGATTTATTGCAAATCAATGCGGGACCGGCTACATGGGATGACGGGTTCACCATATAACGCTCAGATGCTCGAATGAGCAAAAAATACCAAAGTCTCTTGAGACCAGTTGGTGAAAGAATGATTAAATGCTGGTTTAATCATTTACTGAAATAATGCTCGTGTGAGCAACAAATCATAAAACCTGATGTAGAAAATATGAGGGGCTGACCAAGAGGTCACGAGACCGGCTCTTGATGGTCGTGGGACCAGTAGATGGTCGTTTGAGCGAACTTCCAATTGTTTGGAAAGAGTTCGAACATAATATGAGCAACTGAGCAAATTAGGTTAAAATCATTAAAACATGCGGGACCAGCTGTTTGCAAGCCTCAGGGTCTCCCTTGGTCGGTCAAGGGGATGTGCCCGTTTCACCATAGTGTCCGTGCTTCAGTCCTGAGAATTTTGATATTTTCTGATGCACGTTTGAGCAACATTTGGAGAAAATATGCAAAATTCATGGTTTTGCTGAAACCAGCAAAAATACATGAGATAATGAAAATAATAAATAAACAAGGAATCACAAGGTGTGAGACCGGCCACGACTAGGGCATGGTCGTCCGGCTGACACGCGATCCCACATTCTTTTCCCAGTTTTATGTGATTTTATGTATTTTTCTCTGATTTAAGGGAAATTCCATGAAACTGGAGAGTTTGGCGAAATTAGGGAACTTCCATGAGATGAGAGACATAAATTAAAATATAAAATAGGGAATGGGAGTGTGGGACCGGCAATGGTCGTGGCATGGCCGGCCGGTCAATGAGCGCGGGTCCCAAGGCACTCTACCCAATTTTATGTAATTTTGATGATTTTAGATAATGTTTCATAAAATCAAGGGGATTTGTTGAAAACCAAGATATTTTGTTGATCAGGGAGTTTTCATGAAATCAGGAAACTAAACACCAAATAATAATAAAATAATGGGCGTATAGGACCGGCTAGGGCATGGCCGGTCGGCTAGAGCCCGGTCCCACAAGTTTTCCTAATTCTTTAATATTTTCCATGATTTTAGAGAAAATACATGAAATTAGGTGATTTTAGGGAAAATTCATAAAATCAAGGAATTTTCATAATTTGAGAAGGAATAATAAAATAATGGGACGTGGTGAGGTGTGGGACCGGCCACAGCCAAGGCATGACCGGCTGGTCGGCGGTCCCGTGACACCTTTTCCTAATTTTATTATTTTTTGATAAAATCATGTGATTTAGATAAAAATACATGAAATTAGGTAATTTTCATGATTTTAGGGAAAATTCATAAAATCAAGGAATTTTCATAATTTGAGAGAAATAACAAAATAATGGAGACGTGAGGTGTGGGACCGGCCACGACCAAGACATGGCCGGCTGGTGCTCGGTCCCGCGACACCTTTCCCTAATTTTATTATTTTTTGATAAAATCATGTGATTTAGATAATTTCTTTGAAATAAAGGAAATTTGCTCGAACGAGAGGATTTTCATGAGATCGTGAAAATAGTAAAAATATGGTAAAATATAAAATTGGGCGCGGGACTAGTCACGGCATGATTGGCCAACTGGTGAGCTTAGTCCCCTGGCGCTTTTGTTTAATATTTTATTATTATTATTTTCCCTTCCTATTTTGCATAGGTTCCTCGTTCGTTCGTATTTTTAAAATGCTCGTTCGTGCATTCAGAATGCTGGTCTGTGTATTATCTGCTAATTACACTTGCACCATTTTGTCAGGGCTTATTCGATGCCCAGATGCCTGTTACATTGAATATTTATTACTAACCTGTGGAATTCTGCTGGGAAGAACCACAGATTGAAGTAACGAAATATAACGAGGAATCGTAGAATATTGTTGGATATTCAAGAGATTAATTGACGACTCGAAGAATATTGTTGGATATTCAGACAATGTCTCGTAGAATATTGCTGGATATTCAGACGATTTAAGATAATTAATTGTTGGCTCTGTACTAGAAGGGCTTCCTGTCTAGGAGCATTAATTATCTGAGGGTTGAGCAATATGAACTTGCTGGAGTGTCATATTTCTCTTGCATAGTCGGGGAAAATCTGGTTACATCCCGAAGACGTTGTCGCTCTATACTAGCAGACATGTTGTCTAGGAGCCGCCCAATCTGTCGATTCTATACAGTATGAGATGTGTCGTGGCCTCAGCTGAGAGACTACACATATACATCTTCTCTGAGAGACTTTCTCGATCAGAGGTTTTATGGCATGATCTTTCATGCTTTATTGAGAGACATGAGCCTCAATAATCATTCGATTTCTGGATCCGGAGTAATAACCGAAATTGCTCAGTATTCATGAGATGTGTCGTGGTCTCAGCTGAGAGACTACACATCCACACGTACTCTGAGAGACAGCCTTCTCAGTCAGAGATTTTATGAGCTTTCACGCTTTAATGAGAGACGTGGGTCTCAATACTCATCCGATTTCCGGATCCGGAGTATACTTTTACAATTTTACCCTTTGTCGAAAATCCACCATCTACATTAAGTCCCCTGCTTAGTGAGGAACAGTCATGTTCCTCAGTCAGCATTTAATGATGATTTTCCAGGTATAAATAAAAATAAGTAATTGAACTTAGTCATAAGATAAGATATTACCAGATTTCGACTGAATGAGCAAACCATGGTTTGAGCGGGAACCTCTGTGGCATAATAGAGCGTCATCCAGTGAACATAAAACCGTGTAGAACCGCTGGATCGATGGTGGAACCTTGGTTGGTTTAGGATTCACGGGTCGGGCCCAAAAGGGAAATCCTTATGGAATTAGGTTTTGGAAATAAAATTAGGTATAAAAGGAAATTAATCCTTTTTTTTCCTTTTTTTTTTATTTCTTCCCACAACCGACCACCATCTTCATCTTCCTCCCATCTAACGTCCGAGCATCAGAAGCAGCAGGAGAAGTTCGTCGGAAATCCACCGCCGGCGCCGTCCGTTCACCGTCCGGTCAAATTCCGGCCGGTAACGTCCAGGTAATTTTTTTATTTTTTATTTTTGCTGGCTGATTTCATGAGTTGTTCATGCCTCCATCATGTTAAAATTCTATACATGTGTATATGTTGACGTGAGTTTTGTAGAAAAACCCTTGTTTTATCAAACGTGTGTTCGTTCGATCATTAGTTTTGAAAACTAATAAAAACCCCTGATTTATGAGAGGTTTCTTTTTTATTTTATATATATGGAATTAGGTCCAGTGATAAAACTTAGTGTATGAGCTTTCATGTGAACCAAGATTTTACCTTAATAGATGTGAGCTTTCACAAAACCGAAATAAACCCCGTTTTAGAAGACGATGCTCATTCGAGGAAAATAGGTATATATTTTTATGTATGTGAACTTATGTCCAATGGTAAAACTTTATTTATGAGCTTTCATGAGAATTAGTATTTTATCACAATAGGCGTGAGCTTTCACAAAACTAGCATAAACCTTCGTTTTTAATAAAACGCTAATACGAAGGAAAATAGATTTTTTTTATATATATGTAGCCGTGCCATATTTTATGTGAAACATGATGACATATTTTATTCACATGGAGTTTTTCTTATTAGATAAATTCTGAAAATTTATATGAACAAATTGCATTAATTATTGTTTTGTAAAATCAAGACATGGGTTTTGAGTAACCTTTAAACTATACAACTTATTTGTGATGAAGTCATGTCTTATTGTAAATATCATAGTTCAGTTGTGTGAATGTTCACATTATGAAAATTATGTACATGATTTTATGAGAAAATCATTTTCCATGAACTAATGAAGTGTTGTTCGTTATTGCAGGTTTCAAGGAACGAATTGATTTCGTGTGTTAACTCTTGTATTGCAACCACTATTTTTAGTGAAGTTGAAAGAGGTAAGAGTTCAAGATTTACCGTTTGTAGACACCGGCAATTTAATTTGCATGATTCCATCATCTTATTGAATTCACGGATGACTGAAACATTGTGTGGATTTCACAGCAACTTTGCGAGGATGTATGATTCTCCAGCCAATGACGCTTCCAGAGATGAAAGGTGTGCAGATGATGATATCTCCATAGAGGAAACATGCACGGATGAGACTTCCTTTGGTGAGGAAGAAGAAATACCTGGAGTCAAGAATGTCCCAAACATAGATGACGCTTTCTTTGAGGTTCAGGAGCCCTAAAATCGTCTCAAGTCCCCGGTATATCGCCTTCTGATCAATCCCAGGACGGTCACTCAAAAGAAATTGGTGACTCCTTGTGCTGTTATTCGGTTCTGTCTTGAACGAGGATTATTCCAGGCTTCAATGATTGAATTCAAGCTTTTTTGACGCCCTTTAAAGAAGATCTCGGGATGGTCTAGACACATGCTGGGATTTCCTCGTGTTAGAGCTATCCTGGATAGAGCACAAATTACCAGTGTCGTTCAAACATCTGGATATTTGTATATCTTTCATGACACACGAGATATTGTAGCTCTTCTTGCTCGCTGGTTCATCCTAACTCATACGTTTATATGTAGCTGGGGAGAGTTCACTATTACCTTGGAAGATGTAGTTGCTTTGTTGCATCTTCCAATTACAGGTAACTTTCCTGAAGAACTTTGGACGGCAGAAGAGAAAGCAGTTTCCAAAACTTTAACAGCTGAGATGGAGAGAATCAATAAGGTTTTTGGTAAAGGCTGTTACGCTCATTGGTTGACACATTGGTGGCCACGAGACTCCCATCTTAATGAACCCGACGGTATGTTGTCTATTGCTACTTTCTTGTGCTTATGGCTGTCCAGAGATGTGTTTGAAGATGCTGGTACCTTGTTGAAGCCGTTTGTAATTCCTTTCACTATTAAATTAGCTCAAGTTGAACAACTTCCGCTCGGTATCTTATTCTTGGGTTCTTTATATTCTAACCTGGACTCTTTAGTCGTAGACTCCAGTGTTTCGAACGGCTTCATGAAGATTGAATGCTACGTCAATACGATGTTCCTCCAAGCTCTGATGTGGGAGCGTTTCGGAAACTATGCACCTATTCCCCGTAGTGTCTTACAAAGTCTGAACTCTGCTGATGCTCGACGTATCTTCCATGAGAAAGACAACGCTAGGATTATGCGCTGGTCTACGAAGCAAATTCAGTCCAAGACACGCTTCATCGACGTATTAGATGACGAGTCTGAGTTCAACTTCCGTCCTTGGGTGGTGGTTCCTCCTCACGTTTCTCAATTGAAGACTTTCGATGTTGGAGAAAGTAAGTATTTGAAATTCGGTGCTGATTTGAGTGATGGCGAAAGATCTTTCATGCTGAGTTGTACTCCCGGTCACATAATATCAACAGCGTATGGAGATTTTTCGGTGGAGGAGTATAATATTGACAGAACCGCCCGTCAGATGGGTATGGACCAATGTGTTCCAACCTTTAGAAGGAGAATACCATTAGTGGAACAACTTAAGACTTTTTTAGATCACACACATGATGAAGGGAGCTCCTATTGATTCCCTTGTATTGATCGAACCACGTACGTGACTCCAGGTTACATGGAATTCTGGGATCAGCAGCTTGAGCGTCTTAATGATTATGTGACGGCCTCCCAACCTTTAGTGAAGGATCCCCCTTCTTCTGAGATGAGTGCCTCTCGTCCCAAACTAAGGAATATTTCTGGTGGTGACAAACGAAAGACATCTCCAGGAGGTTCACTAGTATGTATTCTTTTGCATATTCCTCGTACAACTCGTATAATCGTCTTTAATTACTACATCAATTTTTTTTGCGGGAGGGTCATGCTGTGAGACCTTGAACTGAAGTGAATTTCTCAGAGACGGAGGCAATTGCCCACGGTGGAGAAGGCAGGAGCAAGAATTGCAAGTTGTTGCCCAACACCATAAAGTCCCCAGTCGCCTTTTTGGTGAGTTGTTGATATTTTTCCGCTGTGACTTCTTCCATCCGCATTATCAGGATATCAAAACCAATATTTGTTATTTGGTTACAGGACTTTGCTCCGTCTAGTATTGACGGTCTTCGATTCTCTGCTGCTAAGCAGACGACTTCTGATTTGAGCGTTGAAGAAGAAGTCGCCGTGAGTAATTTCCTTTACCATTGGACATAAAAGTTTCATTTGAAGATGCTAATTACTTGATAATATTCCCATGAGGATGTCATCATGGAGGCGGAAAGTGCTGATGTTCGACCTTCCTCTGAGAATATAGATGAAGGCTCTTCCAAAGATTCAGAGCCAAATAGAAGTAATGAATCCCTTGTCGTTAATACGGACGATCATAATTCCTTGAGTACTTCGGAGACCTCCAAAGTAAGTATATACCCTGTACCCTCTTCATAGAAGTATGAAAGTGCTGATTTGTGAATGAATGAATGAGAATCTATGTGTATATATGAAAATAATTGGTCGAACTTCGTCGTCAGAAAATTCAGAACCCAGTTTTTTACCAAAAACGCCGTAAAATCTTCATTTGGATTCGTATTTTCAATATCTGCATATGTATCCTCAAGCCCAGGAAATTTTCAAGCTTTATCATAGAAGATTTTTAAGTTTTGAGCACGTTTAGGGCCTGAAAAAGACGAAATAGTAAACTTCCAGGAGACTTTCAGAACTTTTTTCAGATTGCATGTTGCCCGATGTTTTGACCACAGCTCGTAGATTGTTCGCCCAATTGCCATGAAATTTTGACATGTTGTGGAGGACCCAACTCTAGACTCCATACCAATTGCTCCCAGTTTGTCATTGAACGCAGGGCAGTGTAAAATTTCTTCAGTTGAGTTTCTTTGAAAACGTGTTTCATGACTTTGATGCTACTTGTACACGTCTTAGATGCATGATAAGGAACTTAGATGATGTTAGTTCACTTACTTTCTTAATTTTATAATCGTATTGGATTTCCATCCTTGAATCATTCTAATCCCATGTAATCTCCGCATTAGGTGCCGAACAACGAAGTTGGGAATTATGAATCCAGTAATGATGGTTTGGGCAATCCAGGAGTTTTCGGTGACAAGAATTCCATATCTGTGCCTCAAGATGATGAAAATCTGGTCGTTAATGCCGTGGAGGTGGAAGAAACTCTAATTGTGCCTCAGACGGTGGAACCCGAACCCGAAATAGCGGAAGCTACTTCTTCTGAAATTGTCTCTATGATCACCGATGCTGCTCCAGTAGTTGAGAACCAGATGATAGTGCATGAGTATCTGACTGCAGGGATTTTCTTTGATCCTCAATTTGGTGATTTACTCTCGTATCACCAACTTGTTGGAGGATTTAGCGTTCCTATCGGATATGCTGCTATGTACAAGGAACTGTGGGAAATGTATGGACACATTGTTGTCGCTCGGGATCCAGAATGCAGTTATTTTCTGACGAAACAAGTGGAGGCTATCTTGTGTGTCATATATGATATCCGGATTACTGCCAGAAATGTTGTTACTCAAGATGTACTCTTTGATTGGGAATACAACTTGAAGAATGTTGAATATCTTGGCTTCAATTTGAAGTGGCTCCGTCAAAGACTTGAAGTTATTAGGAAAGCAGTAAAGGGCGATGTTCCCTTCCCTACCAGTGATGTCGTGTTGAAGAAGATGAATGAAGTTGCTGATCTAACCAGAAAGCTGGAGGTGGAAAAGGCGTCTTTGAAAGTCTTGGAGGAGGCAGAGGAGCAAAAATATTTCTTCGATGGTTTTCTTTAGTTTCCTTTCCATAATCCCATGAATTTCTGAACTTCTGAGAGATGTGAGGTTTTCATTTGGGTTTTGACATTAGCTGTTTTTGGATTGCTAGATGGTTAAGGATTTTCTTTTGAATTTGATTGAGATTTTCCTTTAAGTGAAGTGAACTGAATTTTTGATAAATTGCTGAATTCAAATATTGATTGCAAGTATTGCAAATGTTTTGGAGGAATTGAAATACAATGAAAGAAAATCCTAAATGCCAAATCCAGACATCATGACTGCTCAAACGCTCAGTACCTCAAATACCCAATAATTTCAGGCAAACGCCTTAAGCCAATTCTCGTGAATTACTGGCAGGGTTCTGCCATCCGTGTTGACCAATTTGTAGTATCCTCCAGTTATGGATTTAGCAACCATAAATGGTCTTTCTCAATTGGAGCTTCTTACGGAGGGGAGATCTCGTTTAGCCGCCTTGAGAACCAAATTCCCTTCCTCGAATTTGTTCGGCTTAGTAGTTCGCGCCTTGAATATCTTTTGCCGATTCCATGGTTGTGGCACGTATGGGTACTCATGTAGAGGAGAGTACCCAGCATACTGTCTGTCGTGCTTAGCCAGGTCTTCAGCAATAAACCTCTTGATAGAATGACCGACTTGGAGAAGCTCTGAACCCAACCATTGGGTATAATATTGGCGGGGTGAAGTTGTCCATTCATAACTTTTGGTAATTGCTAAACCGTTTGTAGGGAGAAGTCCTTGAATCAAAGCATCATATTTGAACATTGGTAATATTAGAGCATGAAGAGGAATAAGACTTGCCTGAGCTCGAAACCTCTTGACAAAGGTATGTGGATTTTCCCCAGGTTCTTGCGTAAGTACCATCAAGGTTTTTACTTCCTCCAGATGCTCAAACGGTGGGGCGTCCTCTATTTCTTCTTCTGACTTGGAGTCTTTGTCGGCGACAGAGTGTGTCGAAAGCTTTGAAGTTACCCTTCCAACATGAATCCAAGTTCTTCCAAGGATCATGTCATATCCAGGATCTTCTCGAATTATGTAAAACTTGGTCTCAGTGTAGACCAAATTCTTCGTGACTTTGAGAGTGATGAAGCCGTATGCATATCTGGAGATTCCTTCGTGGTCTCTGATTGCTATGGGAGCATGAGTAGCCTCTTGTCGAGTAATGCCAGCTGCTCTGAGAGTTTTCAAAGGGATGATGTTGACGGCGGTGCCGACATCAACAAATGCTCTTTTGAATTCATTTCCTTTAATATGCACGGTGATGAGCAGTCCCCAGTCATATATTTCTTTGTCGGTGGCTGATGGTTTAGGAGGTACTTCTGGAATCAGTAGGCGTTTCCCAGACACTATGTGGTTCAAAGCTGTGAACATGTCTCCTCTTTGTGCTTTTGATAGATAGAGCAATTCGCAAACATGCTCTATCAATGACTGAACTGCTTCCTTGACTGGTGCTTCAGAAATAGAGAAAGTCCTGACAGGAAGAGGATCTTTGTGTACTCCTTCGGCTCCAAGGTTAAGTTCTCCTGACTCAACCTTTTCTCTGAATGTGGGGTGATTGACGAACCTGTGGAATCGGCAGGAACGAGGATTTTCTATGTCTTCCTCAGTTGGGTCTCTCCTGACGTATGGAAATTTGATTGCACCATCTTGGATCCAGGCGTCTAATAGTTCGAGCACTTCTCCAATGGGAAGAGGAAAATCAGTTGCATCATCAGGAGTATCTGTGCGTTGGCCAGGAGCCTGTGTCTCTAGTTTGTCCTTCTTTTGCGTCTTTGGAGGAGCTGCAGCATGCTTGTTCGGGGATTCAGCCTTGCGCTTGGTCCCTTATGCAACAACGTTTGTAGGGAACTGCAGGTTGTACTGCTTATTGATCAGGCGTCTGCTTCCTCGACTGTCACGTGATTCCTCAGTCTTTGTGGACTTTTCTCTTTCTAACAGAGCAGGTGCAGTGGTTGCTGATCTCTTTGCAGCTTTGTGAAGTTCTGAGAAAGTCTGGAATCGAAGATTCTCCAGTAGAGATCTGTATACCGGTAGCATGCCGTTGATACACAAATCTACCAGCTGCTGCTCTGTGACATTTGGGTCATGACATTCCAGGGCCTGGACTCTGAATCTTTTCACGTAATCATTGGGATTTTCACTGACCCTATGGAACATTCTTCCAAGATCAGAGAGAGTGACTTGCTCTAAAACGAAAAAGTACTTCATGTAGAAGGCGTTGATCATTTCTCCCCAATTGTTGATAGTCCCCGGTGCGATGTTGTTGTACCAAGTGTATGCTCTGCCTTTCAAGGATTTTGAAAACTACTTGAGGCGAACAACATGGTTATGTTCATGCTCTCCCAAGGCTTCGAGGAAACGAGAGACATGTTCTCGATCATTCCCAGTTCCGTCATACAGAGTGAAAGTTGGAGAAATGTAACCTTTTGGAAGGGGAATCCTCTGCGTAGCGGAAGGATAAAGAGGTTGGTGAAGATGGACATGTGATGTATTGTCTTTTCCACGGTTCTACAGAAGGCGCTCCACGTCGTCCCGATTAATGAAATTTGATGGTTCCTTTGCTGATGAATCTGCAGCTTTGCCAGTTTCATCATCATCCACTGTATGGATTGGGATTACTTCAGGATCAGCAACCTCTGAGGATTTCTCCTTCTCTTTTCCCTTTTCTTGAGTCTTCTTTGTCATCTTATCAGTAAGAGTTTTGAGATAATTACACAGCTCCTTCTGTGTAGCAGCCATGTCAGTCTGATTCTTTGCGAGAGTCTCCTGCACTTTGATAAGATCAGCAATGGTAGGTGGTGGATTTCCTCTTACTTCTTCAGGGTGTCAACCGAACAGGGGATGACCTTAAGCGTGAGGAGGAGTAATGTCACCACCGTCATTGTTGGAGGCCGGAATCGTTTCCGGGATATTCGGATTGTCATTGTTGTTTTTGCTAGTACTAGCATCGTTTGTGTTGGAACCTGTAACTAACCCAGCCCTAAGACTAGCCATCTTGTGAAATCGTGAGATTTCAACCGAGAGATTAATCTCCCACTGTGGTCGCCGATCTGTGAATGGGGAAAAACGATTTGCTGGTTTTTACGGAATTGAAGAGTCGATCGTGTGGAGACTCCTTGAACCGAGAGGAATGTTGAACCTCACACAGATGCACTACAAGAAGGGAGTGCTTTAAGTTCGAGAGATCAATCTGTAAGACCCCGGCCTAAACCAAGAACAATGGCCGTTCCAGAGTCAATTCGGTCACAAGAGAGGATGGGTTGATCTGTAGGAGGGAAGCTGAGAAATGCGTGAGATCAATGGTGATCTGAGATTGTAGGTGTGTTGTGAATTCAGCGTCAAAATGCTCTGAATGATTGAATTTTTCTCAATTAAGAGTAATTTTTGTGAGTTCGTGTAGACGAAAGATTGTTTGTATGAACTTTGATGAGAAATTGCTCGTTTTGGCGAATGTTGTTTGATTTTTCGAAAAACCTCTGTCTTTTCAAACAGGATTCAGGGACATTTTATAATGCCGGAGTTGAAATCACCATGATCCCATGAAGTGTGACAGTTGCTGGAATCACAGAATGGAAAAAAGGGAAATCATGTTAAAACCAATTACTCATCCTGCGGAGACTTGGTTAACTTTCCACCCACTACTTTACTGACTCTTCCAACTGATTGCATGACTTGCTCACATTCTCATCGTGGGTGAACACACGTGCCGTAGACCGCCAGACCAAAACCCTAGTTAATATCCCCCCATGTGACACGATTGAAATCTCGTGATTGTGGAGTCAGTTGCTGACTTTATGGGAAGATGAGTCCATGTAGCGCTGAGTTGAACATGATTAGCAAATGTTTCGAAACTCATGAATTTAATGTGTCTGCTGAGACGAGGTATCATTATAACCTAAGACGAGCAAAACTGTGTTGCTAAATTGTTGACTATTGATAGTTGAACCAATATTCTTTGATTTGATAAAATATTGCTAGTCTAAGCGAATATTTCTAATTGAGTAAATATTGCCGGTTCGAGCGAATATTGCTAGTTCGAGCAAATATTGCTAGTTTGAACAAATATTGTTCTTTTGATGAATTGTTGGTAGCTGAACCAAATAAAATGTTAATTTAAGTTACTGACTGTTGAGTCGAGCAAAATAAATATGAATATCAATCATGGAATCAACATAAAATTATCAGAGTGTTCGAATCTGCACAGAATCACGTTTCTGCAGAGCTCTGGATTCAAAACCCTAATTTTACCGAAATGATGATTTATTGCAAATCAACACGGGACCGGCTACATGGGATGACGGGTTCACCATGTAACGCCCAGATGCTCGAATGAGAAAAAAATACCAAAGTCTCTTGAGACCAGTTGGTGAAACAATGATTAAATGCTCGTTTAATCATTTATTGAAATAATGCTCGTGTGAGCAACAAATCATAAAACCTGATGTAGAAATTATGAGGGGCCGACCAAGAGGTCACGAGATCGGATCTTGATGGTCGTGGGACCAGTAGATGGTCGTTTGAGCGAACTTCCAATTGTTTGGAAAGAGTTCCAACCTAATATGAGCAACTGAGC
Source organism: Papaver somniferum (assembly GCF_003573695.1). NCBI lineage: Eukaryota > Viridiplantae > Streptophyta > Magnoliopsida > Ranunculales > Papaveraceae > Papaver > Papaver somniferum. The sequence continues at coordinate 152,139,810 of NC_039366.1, read as the reverse complement.
AAATTAGGTTAAAATCATTAAAACATGTGGGACCAGCTGTTTGCACGCCTCAGGGTCGCCCTTGGTCGGTCAAGGGGATGTGCCCGTGTCACCATAGTCTCCGTGCTTCAGTCCTGAGAATTTTGATATTTTTGGATGCACGTTTGAGCAACATCTGGAGAAAATATGCAAAATCCATGGTTTTGCTGAAACCGGCAAAAATACATGAGATGATGAAAATAATAAATAAAAAAGGAATCACAAGGTGTGGGACCGGCCACGACTAGGGCATGGTCGTCCGGCTGACACGCGATCCCACATGCTTTTCCCAGTTTTATGTGATTTTATGTATTTTTCTCTGATTTAAGGGAAATTCCATGAAACTGGAGAGTTTGGCGAAATTAGGGAACTTCCATGAGATGAGAGACATAAATTAAAATATAAAATAGGGAATGGGAGTGTGGGACCGGCAATGGTCGTGGCATGGCCGGCCGGTCAATGAGCGCGGGTCCCAAGGCACTCTACCCAATTTTATGTAATTTTGATGATTTTAGATAATGTTTCATAAAATCAAGGGGATTTGTTGAAAACCAAGATATTTTGTTGATCAGGGAGTTTTCATGAAATCAGGAAACCAAACACCAAATAATAATAAAATAATGGGCGTATAGGACCGGCTAGGGCATGGCCGGTCGGCTAGAGCCCGGTCCCACAAGTTTTCCTAATTCTTTAATATTTTCCATGATTTTAGAGAAAATACATGAAATTAGGTGATTTTAGGGAAAATTCATAAAATCAAGGAATTTTCATAATTTGAGAAGGAATAATAAAATAATGGGACGTGGTGAGGTGTGGGACCGGCCACAGCCAAGGCATGACCGGCTGGTCGGCGGTCCCGTGACACCTTTTCCTAATTTTATTATTTTTTGATAAAATCATGTGATTTAGATAAAAATACATGAAATTAGGTAATTTTCATGATTTTAGGGAAAATTCATAAAATCAAGGAATTTTCATAATTTGAGAGAAATAACAAAATAATGGAGACGTGAGGTGTGGGACCGGCCACGACCAAGACATGGCCGGCTGGTGCTCGGTCCCGCGACACCTTTCCCTAATTTTATTATTTTTTGATAAAATCATGTGATTTAGATAATTTCTTTGAAATAAAGGAAATTTGCTCGAACGAGAGGATTTTCATGAGATCGTGAAAATAGTAAAAATATGGTAAAATATAAAATTGGGCGCGGGACTAGTCACGGCATGATTGGCCAACTGGTGAGCTTAGTCCCCTGGCGCTTTTGTTTAATATTTTATTATTATTATTTTCCCTTCCTATTTTGCATAGGTTCCTCGTTCGTTCGTATTTTTAAAATGCTCGTTCGTGCATTCAGAATGCTGGTCTGTGTATTATCTGCTAATTACACTTGCACCATTTTGTCAGGGCTTATTCGATGCCCAGATGCCTGTTACATTGAATATTTATTACTAACCTGTGGAATTCTGCTGGGAAGAACCACATATTGAAGTAACGAAATATTACGAGGAACCGTAGAATAGTGCTGGATATTCAGGCGATTAATTGACGACTCGTAGAATATTGCTGGATATTCAGACGATTTAAAATAATTAATTGTTGGCTCTGTACTAGAAGGGCTTCCAGTCTATGAGCATTAATTATCTGAGGGTTGAGCAATATGAACTTGCTAGAGTGTCATATTCCTCTTGCATAGTCGGGGAAAATATGGTTACTTCCCGAAGACGTTGTCGCTCTATACTAGCAGACATGATGTCTAGGAGCCGCCCAATCTTTCGATTCTATACAGTATGAGATGTGTCGTGGCCTCAGCTGAGAGACTACACATCTACATCTTTTCTGAGAGACTTTCTCGATCAGAGGTTTTATGGCATGAGCTTTCATGCTTTATTGAGAGACATGAGCCTCAATACTCATATGATTGCCGGATCCGGAGTAATTACTGAAATTGCTCAGTATTCATGAGATGTGCCGTGGTCTCAGCTGAGAGACTACACATCCACACGTACTCTGAGAGACAGCCTTCTCAGTCAGAGATTTTATGAGCTTTCACGCTTTAATGAGAGACGTGGGTCTCAATACTCATCCGATTGTCGGATCCGGAGTATACTTTTACAATTTTATCCTTTGTCGAAAATCCACCATCTACACCACCTAATTAACAAGTAATATAATTTAGTCAAGTTCGTTCCGACGAGGAGCAAGAAGTTTTAGTTGTCTTATAATGTCACAAAAGGGGGGTTTTGGTTTTAGATTTTATAAAGCAAGATAAATAAAAAAAGCAATTAAAAAGTTAAAGTTGAAATAAATAAGAGAGACAAGATCAAGGAATCGTTTTCCGTTGCAAAACAATGGTTCAGGTTATGTTCTTTTTTACTTTTTATTAGTCACATATTATCACCAACCGTAGGATAGCAGGTTTCCTTAGCTAACCCCAAAATTCCTCGTTTCACTGAGTAACAAGTACGCTTAGTTATCAGATTTTATTCTAAAGAACCACCTCCAGGTTCGCTTACAAGATGTAATTCGCTCGAACTTATTAAAATTTATGAATTTAGGTTTAATACTAGTAGTTAAGCTCGGTTCGTTCGGTCTACTTTCTAGCGTTGTTTTCACACAATTGCTCAACAGAATCCCTCGGCAAGGTCTCGTGTTTTCTACTTATATAAAGAATCAAGAAACGATTACGTATTCCCTAACTTTTACTAGCTTTAGATTGAATAACAAATCAACTTAGTTGGCCACCTAAACGATCTATCATATAAGCATAAACATTCTTATTAGTAAAAACAAACGATAATCATGTGAAATCTTCAAAGTAGGAAAAACTCAAATCATATGTTAAGAACTGGGAATTCATCCCCAATCAATAACAAAATTAGCTACTCATGGTTTTGAAGTTCACAAAGAATAAAGAAAACAGAAATCAAACAAAAACCAAAGTGTAGTGTGTGTAAAAGTGTAGAAGTGTATAAAAGGTGTAAAAATATGTATAGAAAAGTAGAGAACTTCTCTATTTATAGGCTTCAATTTGCTTGCAATCCTCTTAGGAATAGACTCCCTTTCCCATAGCAATTCAATTTCCAAGTCTTTGCCTTTCTCAAATCTTCCATCTTTTCTTCCAAATCCAAGCCCAATCTTTCAATCCCATGAGTCTAGATGACTCTAGAGAATTCTTCACAAGTATCTGCACTTTTTTTTCGCCTGAAAAAGTTCTCGGGATCACCGAAATCGTGCTGCCAGTGTCTGGAATCTTCTTCTATGATAACAAAATATTTCGTCGTAGCGCCGTTAAGGTTTACAGTCAATCTAATAGTCTTCGTTAGTCAATGGTCAATGAGGAGGAGAGTCAGCTGGTCTTATTCAGGTCTAAGTCGTCTGAGTAGGTCTTAGTCACTGAGCTGGATCGGGTCGACTCACCTGAATGGTAAACTGGCCGAGTTTCGGCTGTTTTTCTGGTGTTTCCAGGCCAAATTCAGACCTTTCTTTTCTTCACCTGTTAAGAACCTATCACATACATCTAACATTCACAGTTTAATTCTTTTCTTCTGCAGCAACTCATTCATCACCAGCTTTTATCTTCATCCAGCTCAGTTCTGCACCACAGAACCCATTCTCTGATCAATAGAAGCAACAACAGCTTACTAAACCCCATTTCTGATGCTCAAAATCTTATCATCTTTGATTCTCCTCTCTGTGTTTGAATCCTTGTTCTTCCCTATCATCAATCTACAATTTCAGCCACCAACAAACCCTTAATTCGTGACCAACCCATTATTCTCTTCAATTGACAGAACCCAATTCATCACCATCATCCAGCAAACCCTAATTACTCTTTGATTCGAACCCAATCTCCATATGATGTTCATGGAAGCAACTACCCCATTTTTTATTCATCATTTTTTCTCTCAACTCTGTCTGGTCTTGAATTCGTCTCTCAATCTGGGACCAACAGTAGCGGCTGCTGCTCTAACTTTTTTTCTTTTTTGGGTCCAAGAGCATATCTCAATGGTATCCCATAAACTCCAGTAAGGAGGAAGTCAGGGGTTCAATCCCCGCCGCCATTAAGGTTTGTAGTAGATTAGTTGTATAGTGGGTTGAGCGGCGTTGGGTCTAGCAGTGTGACCAGTCCAACTGGCTGGGTTCGGGTAGGGGCCTGGGTCCGGCTTTCGCGTATCAAAAAAAATCTCAGATGCAAATAATGATTAAGAGAATAAATGAATGAGAGACATAAACTCTCGCTTTTAGGGTTGGGTTGGCTTTGGGTGCTAACAACGCACCTATCTTCTGGATAAGGGCTACCCATCTGGTTGTTCCTTAACCTTTGATAACTGTCTTTTAATACTTCTCCACAATAGAGTTTCCCCTTAACCTTGGGTCGACTTCATATATCAATCGCCTGTTAAATGACCTTTTTGCACTTCCAACTCAAATTGAGCAACTTCTTCTTTTTCTCCGTATGACTCCAGAGTACCTAATACTCAAAAACACGCGTAAAATACATAATTTAAAAGAAAAATAGCAAAGAAAGCATAACCAATAGATATTAAATCAAGGTGTATTTTACACCTATCATACCCCCATTTTTCCTTTGTATAAATACCCCTAAAAGTTATATTTTAAACGGATAATGAAAATGAACTAGTATTTTTTTGAATAATGAAACTGAACTGGTACATTTTAGATATGCCAAAAACTAGACCCTGAAAACTTAAAATATACCAGTTAGGAGTATCGGTGAAGCATTTCGCCTCGACTTCTGCCTCACCAAAAAGGATTTTATGAAATTGCACTTAAAAGATGTACTTTTATGGTTCTCACATGTGTGCAGGTAGGAATTAAGAGAGAATTCCTGCAACACTTTGAATGGTGGGAAAGACAACTTCCGAAATATTTAAAAAACCCACATCTTTAAACATTTTGAAAAACATTTTTCTGACGATCTCTAAGAAAGGAAATCAACCACTATTATCGAGGATGAGATTACTTACTCACCTTCACATCTGATTGCAATGATGATAACACCACTCTCACAGCATCCAATAGAAACGTCTTCCGCTCCTCGTCTTCATCTTCTTGGTCTTCGGCTTCGGCTTCAACTATTGATGATAAACTCTTGAATTTCGTAGATCCTTGATAATTTGTAACCTTTTTCCTTAAAATCCTTGTCGCTTGAAACTTCCTTATAGATTTTCCTTCCCCACGGCTTATTAAAAAATAAAAACAATGATAATTATATATATATATATATATATTTTAAAGACAAGAGAAATAATACAAAACAAAGTGAAATAAAACAAACCATGGTCGTGGGAAAAGTACTTTACCGCTTGATTCTTCACAACTTGTATCGTTTCGAAATCATAAACTTCAATAATTCTCACCTTTTGCTTTTCTTTGCTCTTGAAAATAAGTCTTCAACATGTATATATAATTCTGCTCAGTGTATGTTTCTTTACTTGAATATGAAATCTTGCTCTTTTCTTGTTCTGTTGCTTGTAAACCTTGAACGTCATCAACTTTCCTTGTAGATTTTGATGTCTCTCCCAATGTAGTTAATATCGGATACCGGTTTGTCTCGGCCGAGGACCGGTACACTGGTACAACATTGTATCAGAGAGATTTCGGTTTCAAATATCGGTGCAATACCGGTTCTCAATTTTATGCCTGATAATACATATATCCCAATTTTATATGTCTAATAATATTTGCCCGATTTAAAGCTTTAAAAAAATGAAGTTAGAGGAGGATACAAGATCCAAAACCTTGTAACTATCATCCACGCGAAATTCAAAAAGGAAAAAAAGACTTCCTATTATATTCCTTCTCACAAAACTCCTCATATTTGCTGCATCTCTTCTCCCTAGTTCTCTTTCTCTCCATCAGAAAAAAGTTACGGAAGAAAGATCTCTTTCTCATGCTCCACCAAACTAATCCCACTGTCTACCATCACCCATAACTAGCCAGATCGTGACTCTGGAGTCCTCACAAAGATTCATATTTCAATTCAACGGAACTTTTGATCATTTCAATTTTCACCGTCAACCTATTAAGCACCTCCCGAATGAAGTTTTGTGCTAGTTTGTGGAAAAATAATAAGATAGGTTTGTGTAGAATCATTGAATGGTGATCTTTTTATCTCATCAGAGATTACTATGATGATATTTATTCTTCTGTGCGTTTGATTTGCTATCTCACCAAAACGGAATTTCGGACGATTTTTCCGGTTTTGACCGAGACAACCGATATTTTTGGGCAGAATCTCGTCTTGGTGATATGTAGATCTCGTCTCACTCCACTAGCGGTACCCGAATAATCGGTGATATCTCGGCCGAGATGGCGGAGATTAACTACACTGGTCGCTCCTTGTTGATGATGATGGTGTTTCTATGGACCCGTTGTTGTCGAGAGAATGGTGCTAACTTCAAATCGAACTACAAGTAGGAGGCTTGACAAAATTAGCACTCAAGAGATCAAAAATAGTGCTGAAAATTGGTGTGAAGTTGGGTAGCTCACCAGTCTACCCGGAATTAACGTACGGTGACACACACTCAAAACAAAGCTTTTTAGTCAGCTACAAAAAATTTATGGTCGGTGCCTCACATGATATAAATAGGATAGTCTCCACTAATGATTGATCAGCAACTCTAATAATGTATTTCCCTCTGCACCTCATTTTCCACCGTCATGATTAAATCCATTATTTAACACTCTAACAAGTAAGAAATCCGAACGTAGTTCCCTAACACTTCCAAGTTCAGTTATGTCGGTCAGAATTCTCTATGTAAACATACCTACAAGTATGCTAGTGGATCTAAAATCTCTACAAGTTGGAGGTTTTATGCAAATTTTTTTAAAATATGCTTAACCACTCCCACACTTAAACCTTACATTGTCCTCAATGTAACTGAATCGTCCTAGTAAAGTCAAGGTGGCAAATCCTAACATGATATGGAACAAGAAAAAATAAATAAACAAAACAAAAATAAATAAAAGATAAATAAAAAGCAAAAGGATAAGAAATACAAAACCTATGGGTTGCCTCCCATTTAGCGCTTGGTTTAACATCGACGGACCGACTTTCTTCTTAATGTTAGTGCTCTTGAAAAGTCACGGGCAAAAAACGTCTGGTGGGCTCTGATTCCCATGCAAGACGCTCTCGCTAGTCCCATGTCCTTTTTTGCGGGACCCACCCCTTACCGCAAGCCTCGCCCTCTTTCCAGCGAGTCCACTCCCCCCTCACATGTACGACATATGAGCCCCCCAAGGGTCCCTCATATAGACATATGAGTTTTTTCATCCCTTCTCTGTCCTTTTCTTTTATGTCGAGTACTTTAAGTACCTGTCCTCTTCCGTACAGTTAAACCCTACCTCTAACTTTTTTCTTTCCATCTGATCCTTCTCTTTCGCTTCTCCTAATCTTCCTGAGCCCCATCTTGTTGAAATAAGCCGCTCCATGATGATAAAGTCTCATCTTGTGTGTTGGACGAAGTGACAATAGTCACATTGAACCCTCGAATATGTTCGAAGATCTCGAAATGATCCTCCAGTTCCGGGGAGAATTCGTAAAACTCCGTTTCCATGGAGAATTGAATGGAGTTCTCTTCTATTTTGACCGGGGAATATAAGAGAGACATGACCGTCGAGATTCGGACCGAAAAATGAGACATTCCTTGCCCTTGTAGAGGTATGTGCCGTGATAGGTCACTAACAGATCCTCCACCTTTCTCGAACGGATTGGACTTAGAGACTTGATGTTGAGGTTCCCTTTGTATGAATCTTTGACCACGCGGAATCTCCATAGCCAGTTTTCCATTTTGTATTCTGAAATCAGAGGGTATTGGTATGACTTTGATTTCACACGATCCAGGAACTTCCATAACGTTGGCATGATCCAGTTTGAGCAACAAATCCTAGCGTGATACATCTTCGTAATGAAAAGAGAGTGGAAACATGAGAAAATGAGTACCATTGGTGTTGAAGGTGCTTAAGATAGGTTTTGAAATAGTCTGACTCTATGGACTTACAATTCAATAAACTTTAGCTTCTTCAACCAATTTAATAATTCATTAATAGCAATCGAATGGCCTTTAACTGTGGGGGCGCTTATTTCACTTCACACGAGTTTAAGAGAGGAAGTCTTCCTAGTTGTTTATTTCGCAAGGCGGGTAATGGCACAAGATCCTAAGTAAGTTAAGGATTAGCTACTGCAGGTGGCTCCTGAGTCCTTCATAAAAGTAGCACATAGCTAAGGGTAAAGTTTGTAGTTTTATCAGTAGCTAATCTTTGGGTTGAGGGACGTTGTATCGCTTTTTTTTATTGTATATGATATTAGTTATACATAGAGGGTCTTGAGTGATTGAATCCGTTGGCCATAGCTAACATCAGTCATTGCCCGGGCTATCCTCAAGCTAGAAATATTTATCGCGACCAAGAAGGCCCGACCGGAGCTCAACAAGATGGTCGAGTTAGAGAGGCGGTGCACTTGATGCAGGTGCTAGAGACAGAGCAGGTGGAAAATTAAATAGCTGAGATGAAAGTGCAGTATTCTCAAGTTTGAGCTTCCAAAAAAGAGAACATATAAGGGTGCAAAAGAACCCACTTGAATGATTCCACGTGAAGCATATTCTTAAAATCTTTCTATTACGCTTACAGATATTCGTGACTTCCAACTCTTATTACGCCGTCAATCAACACCGGACTCTTTAGCATTAAATACGCTTAGTAATATTAACAACCTTTGAGGGAAGAATCAATAACGACATTCATACCTCAAAGGATAATGACTACTCTACAAATCCAGCAGATGCCACTGCTAGTTAGTTATTTGTGTTTCTAAGCGGAAGTTGGAGTGCATGTCAATCCCAATTGCTACCGAAAGGCATAGGGTGTTAGTTAATGTTACTCGTGTAAGTTCTTGTTCCTAGATTGATTCCTTTAACATTCTATTGGATTTGATAATAGAGAAAGTGGAGATTCAGCTGATGGGTTTGGAGATCCTGAAATAAGAGGTGGTGATATTATGGGAGATGGTTCCATGAGTAGAAGCGGAGAAAGTGGCTCAAGGGATGAAGTTCTTGGTAAGATTAGGCTTCCTACGCCAGAAACTACTGTAAATATTGGTGATCTTGAATCTGCTGGTGGGGAATGTGAAGTTCCTAGTGATGGTGGGGCAAAGTAAATCAGATAGGAAAAGTTAGATTCGATCAGTGACAAGCCTCATGCTTTGAATGCTATGTGTTACTTCTGTTGGACCAGTTACTGCGTCTAAAACTCTACGACTTGGGTTAGTTGCTGATAGAGAGAAGTGTGTAGAAGCAGTTCCTTCAGATGAATCTAGTCGGTTAGATGGGCCCGTAGATTTGGGATTCGTTAGCATAAATGGTCTTGGTTTAAAGCGAGAGGGACCTGGGTTTGCGGATTGAGCAGAAGCTGTTGGGCTTGACATAACGGAGTTAGTTAGGAATACTAGGTCAAAAAGGGATCCTATTAACGTTCATGGGTTAACTAGTTCCTCGACATCCGGTGGTTAAACTGGGTTAAAGTGGGATCATATGGGGTAGTGGTTAAACTCTGTTAGTGAGGAATCAGATCGATCAGGTCCTTTAGTTGGGAAAGGTGGAGAAAGTAGGGTTATGTCGACTGGGTTAGTTAAGTCTGGATCTTCAAGTGGAGAAAGAGGTTCATTTTTTATTATTCCGCGATATGTTGGACCTTATTTGAATGTGGAAACTCTTGCTTTTGCTAACTTAGTGAGTGACCTTGTTTATGCAACATTTCATGGTGGAATTCTGTTTCTTAGGTCAGATGGATCGGTTGATGCAGAATTTGCTGATAGCATTATCGGAAGTGCAAGTGGAAATAGTCCTGGTCCAAGGGAAAAATGTCCTAGGCCTGGTTTGCTTGGCGGAGAAGGTCGTGGTCCTTAAAGGGAAGAATGGGCAGGTCCTCGTGGAAAAGTTGCTTTACTGTGTACTATTCCTGGGAATGCTAGACCTTATTAGTATGTTGAAACTCTTGGTTTTGCTAAATTAGTTAGTGATCTTGGATCAGGTGCATTCGGTCTGTCTGGCCCATCAGTTCCGCCAGATCGGTTTATTGTATAGGCTTATAGTTTAATTGGTTGAAACGTACCGCTCATAACGGTAATATTGTAGGTTCAAGCCCTACTAAGCCTATACCGATCTTTTACCGTGTGTATAGCTCATTTGGTTGAGCATTGGCCTTTTAACCTAATGGTCGCATGTTCAAATTCCGAGCTGAATCATTTTTTGTCCCTTTCGTCCAGTGGTTAGGACATCGTCTTTTCATGTTGAAGACATGGGTTAAATTCCCGTAAGGGATAGGTACTCATCCCCGGCCGGCGGTTTCATTGCTGAGTGATCGCTCGCTATCTCGAGTAATTTCATAGATATATACTCATTAGCTTTCGGAGATCCAGATGGGAACTCAATGCCACGAGCAGAGAGAATAACGACTCTGAAAGAGAGACAGACATACCGGATGAAGATTCCGCCGCTGCCACCGTCGAAACCAATGAAGCAAATTATTGACCCATCATATCATCTGAAGAAACGGAGAATACCAAAAAGTTCACATTCACTGCTAGTAACATTGATTCGATTGGCATTGACATTATAGGAATATTTCGTCTACTAAGGAGGATGCCCCGGATACCTGAAATAGAGATGATCATGGAAAAGCAAAATATCTGATCGGATCAATTTCGGGTACGTGGAGTCTAAGAGAAATTCAAAGGAATCATATGGAGTCAACAAGCAACGGCTCCTACCTATAAAGCTGTTGCGCGTTAGAGCGCACATTCGTTTTCTTGGACCCTTGTAGAACAAGAAAGAAAGTGGGTAAATAACATTACTCTAGCAAGTCAGTCAGTGTAGAACACTACCTTAATTGCCTTAGGATTCGAACATGTAGCCTTCAGGTCATGAGCCTGATGAGTTGGCCAATTCCTCTACCCCGCTAAAGCACCAGATGGAGAGGGATTTGAACCCCCGGTCTTACTGTGAAAGACTTCGGTTTTCAATACCGACTCTTTCAACCGCTCAGACATCCATCCAAGGAATTGACTCTTGCAGATAAATCTTTATAGTTGGGATCTTCCTGTCCCTTTTCTTGATGGGCGAATGACGGGGATTGAACTCGCGGATCATGGATTCACAATACACTTCCTTGAACCACTTGGCAACATCCCCCCCGTAACTCCTAAGCTTTATCGTGTCAGTGGAGGAGGAGAAATTCATTGATAGATTAAATTGGATCTTAGGTCGGTACTGACGGGGTTCGAACCCACAACTTCCGCCTTGACAGGGAGGTGCTCTGACCAATTAAACTACAATTTTTCTCTCTTTCAGAGTCGTTAGTCTCTCTGCTCGTGGCGTTGAGTTCCCATCTCGATCTCCGAAAGATAATGAGTACATATCTATGAAATTACTCCAGATAGTGAGCGATCACTCAGCAATGAAACCGCCGGCCGGGGATGAGTACCTATCCTTTACGGGAATCGAACCCGTGTCTTCGACATGAAAAGACGATGTCCTAACCACTGGAAGAAAGAGAGAAAAAATGCTTCAGCTCGCGTCTAAGTTTGGGTATACCGGGACTTGAACCTGCGACCATTAGGTTAAAAGCCCAATGCTCTACCAGTTGAGTTATACACCCGGTAAAGGATCGTTATAAGCTTAGTAGGGATTGAACCTACAATATTACCGTTATGAGCGGTACGTTTCAACCAATTAAACTATAAGCCTCTACAATAAACAAATTGCTCGAGAGGAATGAAAACTCTCAATCACTGTCCTTTGATGCCGAAAGTTCTCATAGCAAGGGATCTATGAACTGGGGGAGAGGCCAAGGACGAGCTCGAACCGTCATTCCAGGATTTGCAGTCCAATATATTTCCATTATGTTACCTAGCCAACTCATTGCGTCTCATAAAATCTTTTTCTATTATATTAAGTTAACTGAGAGTGGTAGGATTCGAACCTACGTAGGAAAAACTCCAACAGATTTACAATCTGTCGCTTTTGACCACTCGGCCACTCTCCCTAAATTGAACTCTCTTCAAGTATGAATTGAACCCACGACCAATCATTTAACAGCTGACCGCTCTACCACTGAGCTACTGAGGAACAACGGACGACTTTTATGATTATCTTTCTTTAAGTCATTCTTTTCAACACGCTCTGTATGATTTGAACCCACGACATCGGGTTTTGGAGACCCACGTTCTACCGAACTGAACTAATATCGTTTTCTTAGAGAAGAAATCTGACCTCTTGCAATCCAGGGTTCTGTACCAGCATTCCGATGTCTTTCTCGTATTCATTAGACATGTCCAATACTCAAGTCCCTATCTCTGATCTTGTTCCTATTTATGAATCCACCAATTGAATGAACCTAAGTACTAAAGAGTTTAAAGAAGAAGTGAATTGCACGAGCTAAGAAATAAACTTATATTAAAATGAAAGAACTTTTAATTCTTATACTAAAAGAAAACAACTGTATTTGTTCGAACGAACTCAATCCAACTAACGAAAGAAATAACTCCACTAATTAGACTTAGTAATGAAAATCTGTCCTAAAAAGACTTATAGTCATTACGAAGCGCTCTATCTGACAACCTGATTCTGCTCACTTATTATACGAAATTTATGGTCAATCCGGTCTTGAACTACGAAAAACCTTATCTGCAAAGTCTGGATATCCTCGTTTTGTAAGAGAAAGCATGCTCTATAAATAAATTTGGCATGACATCTGCTTCCATTAGATTATTTTGTGATAAAGATAGAACATATGAGTCGGTAAACTCCCTAAGAAAGACGATTTGAACATACTATATCCCTTTTTGAGACCCACTTTCATCACATTGGAGATGAACCTGGCAATGGATGGATGCAACAAAGGAAACCTGGGAGAAGAAGGCAATAACCAAAGAAAGCTGCTTTTGCTCCATGACTCACCTCATATTAACATAGTAGAGATCAGACCCATATAGAGACTTCATAAGAGACCATTTCAGCTGCATGAAACGATTCGTTCTTCTCATATGATGAAACTTGATTCAAAGCTAAAATCCTCAGAAAACTAGGCACTTTAGAGATCCAGTTGAGACAATATTTTCAGACATGATGCAAATATCAGACTCTTAGACTGGTGCTCAAACCTTTGCTAGAGATCCAATTTCTCCAGTCGATTCATTGCAACGAATTTTCTCACGAAAACGGGTCATTCCTCAGTTTGAGAATCCTGTTGATCCCTAGAAAACCAGATCCATCATTACATAAGTCAATATAGACGGGACATTTTCGGATCCAATGTGCGATCTATCTCTTCAAATCGCAACTTAGAACATTCATCAGTCGAGAAAGTGGAACTAAAGAGCGACGAAGACCTCAACGAAGGGAATTTCTCAACTCATTAGTGAAACTGCAAAAGAAGAACTTCTATCATCGATCAATTAACGAACTCGGAACTAAGGTACTGACTTTCTAACCTAGTGAACCGAGCGTACAAAAGAAGACTTTTTCTCTTAATATAAAAGTTGGATTATCAGTCAAGCTTGAAGCCTCAAAAAACTAGGCACTTTAGATATGAGTTGAACAAGTCATTTCTCAATATCCGAACTAAGGTGAGATGCCCAAGTCCAATATGTTGGTCAATCTTTGTCAGGTAGGAGGAAGAACATCTACAGACGAAATCAATACAAGGATAGCTCATCAGCTACTTGTTTTTGCCACCCTATGAAGTAAATTTTCAATGTTAGAACTTATTTTCGTTGACTAGACCCTGTCTTGAATTTAGTTAAAAAGACTGAAGTGTTTCATACTGAATTGACACAAAAACTACGGAAGAAGCCAGAAAAGAAGCTGATGGAACAGATGGATCCTACCGATTATTGAGATTTCTAGGCTCTAGCGTGTAATTATAAAACCACTTTCAGTCCCTAAATGGGATAGGACCTCTTCGAGCGGTTTTATAAGTCAGCCAGTAAAGACCCAGTGAATGCTTGCAAAAGGTTCCAAAAAAAGGAGATCTTGTAACTTACAGACTTTAATGCGCTACACAAAATTGAGTAAAGCGAAGCTTTCGAAGTGGACCCTACAAATATTACATTGATTAGTTGGGCCAGCCTAATAGTAGAGAGGCTTTCCGGAACTTGCTTTGTCAATTTAATCTTTCAGAGAAGGCTTTGTATGCCCCTGATCGTCAGGATCTCCGAATTCCCTCTCTCATTCTACGCCAAACGCTACACGGTGATCCGAACAGTTGCGGTTCCCCTCCCTTCTTTCGCTGGCTAACCTGAATAAATCGCTATGGAAGGGAAAACATATTGAGAAGGGCTTCGATTGAGGATATGCTCCTGCTGACCTTTATTTTCTATAATATCCTCTTCTTCGAACTTACGCAAATCTTCCTATAGTATTCACTTCGATTTGATTCCCCTGAAGGCATGAGTAAAGGCAAGGAATGAGTAAGGCTAGAATCGCAAGTAAACTCATATATCGAAGAAGTCTGTTTTTAAAAGTCTAAGAAAGAGTGGCAAATGGCAAATAGTATGCCCCTCAACCCTTAGTGAGTCTCATTTGTTAAGACGTGAGTCAAAGGCACCGGATGATCCATCTCAAAATGTGGATAGCATGGTAAACAAGAACTCTATAAGTCTCCTTAAGTAACCCTCCAGCTCAAGTATTGGTGTTTTTCATTAGTTCGTTCGTTTGTAAGAAATACTAGATTCCACTACATGTAACGTAACCCCTCTAGGTTGGAGTTAGGGGACCCATTCCCAATAGCTTTGCTTTAGTAATCGAGTAATGCCATATAATAAGGTAACTTGTTTTGTCAGAATAGGTTATAATGATTGGGCCTCCTAAACCCGTTAGTTGTAGAAGCAAGTGAACCTCCTCTGGAAGTAGGTCTATTAGAAAGGATGTTAAACCCTTTGACTCAAGTTGAGATAAAGAATACAATTCGCAAAAGCATGAGTTCGACAAACGAGTCCCTTTGGAAGAATAGATTTCAAGACATGTGAACCCTCTTTCGTAGTGTGAGGAGTCGTATTTGTGGAGTTATGATCCCGACTGAGTGGACCTTTATAGAGGAAGAACGGCGTTTCACGGCTAACACTTCTTCCCTCGCCCTGCTTGTATGGATTTCTTTGATTACTGTATTTTTTTATCGGGCAGAGATTTCTCCATCCAATATTGCAGTTGAAGAGGATTATTCTTTTGGGTTTTATAGATCCAATTGCACTTTGAATAAAAAAAACTCAATCGTACGTGAGTGGACACGGCTTTCATCTTTAGATCTGAATCTGAGGGATAGGCCGGGGAAGAAGAGCCAACCCCAAGGTGATCAACAGTAGCTCAGCTCCTAACCGAGTTTCCTTCCGCTGTTGAGCTAACGTTGTTTTTATTTCGTCTGTAGCTCTCGTTCCTAAGCGAAGATTGATTGAAGAAGATGGATATTCGTTATTGGGGATTGGAGTTACCTTGCTTGACACTAAGTACATTATCTGACATGCCCAGCATTGCGGTCATTCTTCTTAAATTGGTGTCCAATCCTAGCTTTGGTACGGGTCCCGTGTTCCCATTAGAAAGAACCTTCTTTTATAAATGAGTTGTTTAGGGGCTTATTAATAATAGGGCATGTGAATGCCCTTTAAACCGGGCTGAGATGTGAGATTTCCCTTAAATCTACCAAGTCCTGCGATAGAGAAAAGAATGAAAGAACACTCACTTTTCTCGTAAGAGAAGTCAAACTTAAATAAACTACCAAATTCGTCTCTCTCCAATATGAGGGTTCTATACTATCCATGGCAGGTCAATGGAATTCGTCAGAAAAAGCAGAGGCCAGTAAGTAGATAGTGTTAGTGAGACATGGAATGATATGTCGTGAGTGTTACCGAGAAATATCATAAGAAAGAAGAAAGCCAGTTTTCCCCTTCATGGGTATCCGAGTCTCTAGAACCAAAACTCAAATCTTGAAATGACATAGATAGACACTTTCTCGAATTGACATAGAAAATTCCTGTTCGGTCGAGTCACTAGTCAGTTCCTCTCCTTTCAGTCGAGTCTCTAAAGAGCCTCTCGCATACGCTCGAGTCCCTCACTCTAAGCAAGTGAGTCACTTTATCCCTCACATGTAGGACATATGAGTTATTTCAGACCTCCGGGCCTCCTGCTGGATGATTAATAAAGCAGAAGGAAATAAGCACGCGATGTCAATAAATGAATTCTCTCATTATTCGTTATTCGCGGGGTCTTTTCATTGCATTCACTTACAACAAGAAACAAACACCAGCGTTTGGAGCATCACCTGCATTTTTGTGTATTCTTCTTCCTTTCCTTGGTCTATCGTTCTGTCATAATCCTAATAACCTATCCAATTACAACGTATTAACCACTAATGCACCTTTCACTTATCAAATCTCAGGTACATGGTCTAATCATGAAGGTAGTATTTTATCATGGTGTTGGATCTCAAGTTTGTATGGATTCCTTCTTTATTACCGGGGTCGCCCCAAGAGCCATAATGTCTCAAAGCGAGGAGGCCCTGGGGAAACTATTTTCTTTTCCTTTGTCTCGAACTTCGTGAGGAACTCACAACTGGCCAAGGATAAAAGGATGAGTTCTTTCTTGCATCTGGCACGAGATGACAAAGAGAGAGTTTCGTCTATCGATGAACAACGGAATGACGTAGCTGTTGTTAGCATTGCTTTGTTTTTATCTCATTTCCTATTAGCGAGTTCCGATCCTTTTGTTCTCAATTTCTTCGTTCTTACTGAACCGCTTGCAGAATCAAACCATGTATTACAAGATCATATATTAGCTATACATCCTCCTTGCATATATGTCGAAGATATCGCCAGTGATATGGGCTTTGGACTATGTAGATCCAAAATGTTGAATGGGATTGTGGCACGTCACTCGCCGCCAATGCGGAATGATGCCGCCGAAAAGAATGGAACCTTGCTTCACTCTGCTGGATGCGTCGGATCCCGACTCCTGAAATTCAAAGATGTAGGCACCACTATTTCGTCTCTTTGTTGGACCGCCGGCGCGATCACAATGGTTTCTGACCAGGAACATGAACCTATTCGAATATGGATCCTGACATGTCGGTGCTTTTTAACCGTAGGCATCTTTCTAGGAAGTTGGTGGTCTCATCATGAATTAGGTTGGGGTGGCTGGTGGTTTCGGGATCCCATAGAAAATGCTTCTTTTATGCCTCGGGTATTAGCCACAGCTTGTATTCAATCTGTCATTCTACTACTTCTGAATTCTTGGACCTTGCTTCTGAATATTGTCACTCTTCTATCCTGTGTCTTAGGAACCTCTTCAATACGGTCCGGGTTGCTAGCTTCCGTTCATAGTTTTACGACAGATGATACACGAGGACTCTTTCTCTGGTGCTTCTTCCTTCTAATTACCGGCATATCTATTATTCTTTTCTCCCATATGAAGCAGCAAGCATCGTTCCATAGAACCTATAAAAAATACATGGTTATGGCGTGAGCACGAGGCGGTAGATAATCATCCTGAGATCTTCAGGTCTAGTGGCATCAATATGTTATCCTTCGCTTTCTTGATCCCTTTTCAGTTATTTGGCTCGAGACTACATGCATTCCCTATCACTGCAAGATGGGTAAAAAAGTTCAGTGAACTATTCGCGTTTACTTTGAGCGTATTCTCTAGAGAAGCTTTGTTCTCAGATAGAGCAGATGGTCCAACTGCAGAACCTTTTTTTTCATTACTTCCATGGTCGTCCTTTGTGACACGGCAGCACCCGTCTTATTGAAATGGTTTGTCAATAGAGATGTTTCCACAGGTGCCCCTTCTTTTAATGGTACTATAATTCCTATTTCTACCTCTGTATTCCCTCTTTTGGTTTATCTACATTCCAAAAAATTCATATGCTCCATCGACAGAGCCAAAATTGGAGTCTTGGTCAGAGCAAGCCATCTTATTCTATTACCATACATAATTAGGAGAAGCTCATCTAAAAATAGAGCTAGAAGCGCTTTATTTCCTTTCGTTCCTCTTCTTCATTTCCTTCTTCTCGAATCCAAGGGTGACTTCTCATATTTAGAATCTTCCTGCGGTGTGTTCTGTTTACTATTCTTTTGTATTTTCTTCTCTTTACCACGCGATAGGTCAGCGAAGCGTGAGCGGGCGCGGAGAATGAAGATTCATCTCTCACATGGAGGAGTGCGCATCTTTATGTTGGGTGTTCTTCTGTCTAGCACAAAGAAGATACAGTTCACTCAACGATTGCCTTTAGGTTCCGAACTCAATATGGGCAAGGAGCGTTGTTCTTTGCGAGGTCTCGACCATTTACATGGACCCACTTTTCGTGGAATTTGTGGGTATTTGATGATCTATAAACCGTCCCTAACGAAGGATCGGCTCATCTTTGAGCATGATTCATCACTTCATGCCGCCATGAGAATCTTGCCAATATCCTCATATGAGAATGGAAAACTGGAGCAATTTCTGCATCGGTGGATGAAAAATAGTGAACAGAAAAATTTCTGGTTGACCATGTTTCCAGAAAAAAAATACTTCTTTTTTATTCGAGAAATGACGATCACGACTGAAGTGGTTATACATACAAATCTATTTACGGATCTATATGCTTCGATTGGAATAGGAAGTTCCAGAACAGGCGGCTGGTATACGACCCTAATGAAACTGCCTTTTATCTTTTGTATTCGGATAGGATTTCTATTGGATTCGTCGGGAGGCTCGTGTAGTTTGAGAATTCTCCTCATAAAGGAGAAGTTGCATTGGAATCGAGAAAGTTTAGTTCATAATTGCGTAAAAGGAGTCGATGTTACGCGTCATTCGGGCGAGAAGTGAATGATTTAGAAGGAATAAGTAAGAAATTGAGACGACTCTTTCTTGAACTATTCCATAAACAGATCTTCCCCTCTACGACAATCACGATTTTTATCTATTCCTCTCGCATATCGTCATCACGCCCTTATGATAGATTTTGAAAAAATACTTTTCATGTCATTCCCATTTAGGTTCGATTCGGATCCCTCTGTTGTTTCCTTCTCCTACCGAACCTTTTCCTCGAAATGAGAAAGAGGATGGTACACTGGAATTGTATTACTTAAGTGCTTATTGTTTGCCAAAAATCCTACTTCTACAATTGGTAGGTCGCCGGGTTATTCAAATAAGTCGTGTTTTCTGTGGTTTTCCTATGTTGCAACTTTTGTACCAATTCGATCGATCCGGAATGGATCGGCTAAACATTCTATTTGGGAGACCGATCTTGACTCTTCTGTGTGGTACTCATTCTCGTTTGGCTCTTGGAATTACATCTAGCAGTGGTTGGAACAACTCGCAAAATTCAACGACTTCACCTACTTCATTACCCCTAACCATTTCCCGTACCTCTATTGAAACAGAATGGTTTCATGTTCCTTCATCGATTGGTTATTCCTTTCTATTCGTCTCTCTTTTTCCCATTTTGGTCTCGATTTTTTTAAAAGATTAAAGAGCCTTTATTGATATCGGCCACGGACCAACAACTGTAATCTATTCCTCCTCTATCATGTGTATGGAGCAATTTACTTAAGAAACCTAGTAATCTTCACTAGTCACTTATTGCTTATTGACCTTCCCTAAAATCCCTGTCAGGCTGAGCACCCTCGCCCGCTTCAGTCATTAATATCTTCACAGGTAGGTCACATGATCCCAGGTTTCATAAAGGGGCAGTAGGATTTCACAGATGGTTTCCCATTTCAATCAAGAACGTCCTGGTTTCTGACGAGAAAAATACTAATCAATCAGTCACATTCAGCTAATAAAGGGGTCAAGGTACTTTCCAGACTCTAAAATAGGTTCCCACAATTCATGCACCAGTCAAACAAACTAGCCTAGCTGAGTCCTCCAGTAAGTCTCGAACCTAATTCACCGGAATAAAGTCGGCAGATGACTCTTAAGCATCAAGATTTTCTATACGCTTCTGAAGACGGAAACCCAAGTTTATTACCCTTTGGGAGTGATTCCCTATTAGTGTCTATTTTATGTGTAGAGAGAGGGGATGAGTATAGAGTTTCTTAATAATGTTAGGTCTAGAGGTCAGATGAAGAGTAATCTTTGGATTCTTTGGTCTTCTGATTATGCTAGACCTGCGGTGATAAGTAAAAGTAAGCAAGAAATTTCTGTGGTCCAAGAAAACGGATGTGCGTGTTAACGCGCAACGACTTTATAGGTAGGGGTCGTTGCTTATTGGGCTTGACGTCTTCTCCAGTATTGTATGCAATGAATGAATTAAAAAAGGGGTCAGGCATGCTGCTTCTGCAGCAGCTGCGGACGACAAAGCAAATACCACTGCTCTTGGCCCTAGCTCTTGAAAGACAACATATCCAAGATTTGATTCATGCCAAATGACATCCTTTAGAACTCTCCTTTTTGTGCAATTGAATGTGTCTCAGATCTCGCCTTGAAGGAGAATTTCGTTCTATCTTGTTCCAAATAGCCTTTCTGTAGATGACCGACACTTTGAAATCATATGTTTCCATCTTGATATCGAACCGCGCCTTATATGAGCATCTTTTCATCATTAAAATTGGGCTTATTTAAATGGTTAACCGGAGTTACTACAAGAGCGAGACTTTAGTTTCTATTCCACTTCGATAGCAGATCACTTGAGACTTATAGCCGAGCTAAGGTCCACCGTAAGGAGTGGCTCCCTTTAGTATAGAGGATACTTGCTTTCCTAGGGCGTACATTGGTTGATATATTATCCCATTCTTTTGTTATACTCCACTTTTCACGAACGAATCATTTGAGCCAACTCTACGCAGGCTAAATTACTATTGCTTTGTCTTTAGTTATGATCAGATGCGAGTTCCCGGGAGGTCCTATTCCACTAGTTAATATATAGAGCAGTGAAACTTACGGATAGTTGCTCGGTATTTCCAAATCGTAGGACACCATATGAATTCTGTTTGTTCCACATAAGGCATCTCGGCCATGAGCAGCTAGTTAGGCTCATGAGGCTGATGCCCCGATCTATATAAACAGAAGAAGGGTTTACGGAAAAAGCAACTAGCCGGTTACGAAGGAACTCCCGGTTACTTCTTCGTTTCAACTAGTCAGCTTCAGCCAAAAATACTACTAGGAGGATTTCGAAATAGGACAGTCTCTGGTGGGTTACCCAGTTCCCAGGGTTAAGGTATTCCCTATTATGAGCCTACTTAGATCAGAACTAGTTGATTATCTTTCTCCGTCCAACCTTCGCCTGCTGAGATCCCAAGTCTCTAAATGGGCCCTCTCGGCCACCCATGACCTTGGATTTTTAGAGAGTCCCGGTCCTCTATCGTAGGACTTCTAGCTCGCTAGTCCAACGGGTGGGTTTCGTTCCAGTTTCGAGTGTCTTCTTGGATAGTTATAGCGGTCCATAGGCGCGAGATGTACCTTATGGGGGGCGATGGTCACCTGGACATAGTCCTTTCAGGCAGTGGTCGTTCAGTCCATGGTCCATTGAATGGTCGGTGCAAGGGCGTAAATTGGAACACATTGATTCCCCTCGTTCCCGTCCTCCGCTTCAGGTCCTGTCCCTTAGTGTGGTTAGTACCTAAGACTGTCGGGCAGCGAAGCTTATACTTGTTCACTTAACGGTTCACCGGGGCCTCTTTCCTCCTCCCTTTTCTGCCCACTCGTACCCCATAGGGAGGAACTGACTTTCTTTTTTGTCCCACAAGGAAGGTCTGAAAGTACTCATATATCCTACATGTGAGGGAATCGACTGAACATCTCATCCATTGGCGGGAATTTCATCCGCATCCGATCCCCAATTCTTGTTCACCGTGAATGATCTGGGTGAATTGTGACCCCGTACGATCGTGTCGGGTGAGCAAGAGCCGCTTCGTCACAGTACTGACTTATGGGCTTACGGGTCACACTTTGGCCAAGTATCCTACAAAGAGACTCCCGAAAGCCAGAAGTATTAAAGCAATAGCCATAGGAATGGGCGCATCATGACATCTATTGATGTCTCGCCCGAATGAATTAGTAGGTACTAGAAATGTTAGAAAAATTGAATGAAAGGAGTAATAAGAATTGAAAAGGACAGAGACACTTCCCAACCAGAAAGCAAAGTTCCCACTGATGGTATACTTAGTGTAAGCGAGCTCTAAGATCACATCTTTGGAATAAAATCCAGTTATAAAAGGAAATCCAATGAGAGATAAGCTTCCCATGGGCATCATGGCATAGTTCAAAGGAAAGGAGGAGGCAATCCCTCCCATCTTCCGCATATCTTTCTCATCCGACATGTCATGACTGACCGAACCTCCACTCGGGAAGAGTAATGCTTTGAAAAAGGTGTGATTCATTAAGTGAAAGACGCTAACTGAATAGTTAGAGATGCCACAAGCAAAGATCATATAGCCTAATTTACTGCAAGTTGAATAAGCTATGACCCTCTTTGAATCGTTCTGTAATATTCCAGTAGTTGCTGCAAGGAATGACGTCGTAGCTCCTGCAGAAGTAATCACAATCAAAGTTGTATGTGGATATTCAAATAAAGGGGAGCACCTTGCTATCATGAAAACGCCAACAGTGACCGTAGTAGTTGCATGAATCAAAGCGGATACTAGAGTGGGACCCCCCATAGCATCGGGTGACCAAGTATGCAATCCTATCTATGCAGATTTCCCAGCAGCACCAATAAGAAGTAAAATACAAATTAGAGTGATGGCATTAAATCTCATATTGCAAAAAATCCAAGAGTTTCTAGGGGCACTAGCACGAGCAAAAATGGTTGAAAAGTCTATTGTTTGAAAGAGAGTAAAACGACCCGAAATCCCAGGAGCTAATCCAAAATCACCTACTCGATTGACATGCATAGCTTTTGTAGATGCTTTACCTGCCTGAAGTCGTGTAAACCAGAAATGAATTAACAAATATGAAGCAAGACCTACTCCCTCCCATCCCAGGAATAATTGAAGAAAGTTATCTCCAATCACCAACATTGGCATAAAAAAGTAGGAGTGGATAAATAACACATAAATCGAGGGCTATGCGGATCCTCGGACATATATGAAATGAAATAAAGATGGATCAAGCTACTTATGAATGTACCACAATTAACATTACGGCGGTCAGGCTATCGAACACAGAGTCAGAAGTGAATTACGAGTCAGACCAATCTGCGAATCGAGCGAGTTTCGTGGCTCTCATTCTAATTCAGTGCTCTCCGAACCGTGCGGGAAGGTTAACCTTCACACGGCTCACCAACTTTATCTTTCTGCTGTCTGAACGGAAAAAGAGGTCTCGCTCTTTCCTTTGTCACTCAAGTGTACGGCATATGCCGTTCTTAGGCCCTTTCTTCCCTGAAAAAGTCCACTGCCTGCCGTCAGGACTGTCCCTTGAGTAGGTGATTTCGAGGATGGATCAAAGGGGGTACTACGAGCCCTCTTCCCCACGCATCTAACCAGCTCACGTGGTTCACCGGTTCCACCGACTAGAACATATTCTCAGTCGATACAGAGGTGCGCTTGAAAGTGGGGGGTGTGCTGTCCTTATTGGGCCCTTCCCCATAAGGCCCCATCGTCGGGGCATAAGCGCCCTCTTTCTACCCATATGCGATGCGCTGTCTTAGCCTTCCCTGACCAGGATCGCTCCCACACCTATAACATTCGTGATCGGCCTCCTCAATTGTGTATCGATCGAAAGGCAGGGCGGTACATCCCCCAAAGGAGTGGTTACGCTAAGTATGTCGCCCCCCTTATTCCCAACATGCTATGATCCCCTGGGGTGGGTAGGAGCAGGTCGAGTCCGTATTTCCGCGGAGCAAGAGCAGCGTCCGGATCTGACCTATATACTCAGCAATTCATCCGGTGACTTCACGGTCGCCAAAGAATCCCCAAGAAGCATCAAACATTTCCGATAAGATCCATGGAATAATTCTTAAGCAAGCATTAGCTCCCAGTGCGACTTCATAAAAGGCTATCATAGAGAGGATCGAAGAGAATGAAACGCACGTGGTGGTCGTTATAGCGGTTCCTTCTGATCCTAGAAAACGCCCGAAAAAACCTGCTACGGAACTACCGAGCAGAGGCAAGAATACGATAAGTAGATACATCAGATAGAGTATAGTATATGACCAAAAGCAGACAGAGAGTTAATATTGAGAGAGTTCCTACAATTCCCAAGAACTTGACTATAGTATGGATTATCCGATACCTCCAATCTGCTCGTTTAACAGGCTCAGTACGCAATCATAGATTTTCTTGACCAAAGGATTCACTGGAAATCCTTATTCTACGACATTACAAGACAATTTAGTGACTCGACTGAAAGGAGAGGATCTACAGTTAAGGTGATAGGATTCGAACCTATGGCCATATGTACCCAAAACAGATGCACTGACCAGACTGCGCTACACCTCGTCTCTCACCCTGCAGGAACTTTTGGAAATCCGTCTCGCATGCTGCTTAGAAGTGGATTTGAACCACTGACACAAGGATTTTCATTCCTTTGCTCTAACCATCTGAGCTACCCAAGCCACTTTCTTTCCTAAAGTTTTCTTCGAGCGCTTTATAAGGAGTAGCTTGCTCTTTTTCCGTTCAACCGGAGGAAATGGGATTTGAACCCATGATACAATAATCTTGTATGTTGGTTTATCAAACCAATGCCTTAAGACACTCATCCATCCCTCCAAGTTTTGTAGATCGGAATTGGATTGCCAGTTTGGCTGCCCTCTCAGTTCAAGTTCAGTACTCTTAAGATAAAACGACCCACTATAGGGAATTCTACCTGCTCTCTCAGTTCAAGACTTCAAGTGCTCTTAAGATAAAGCATTTCTTTCTATACGAGTTTATTCCCGCTACGAACTAGATACAAAACAGATGCGATCCAGTAAAGAAAGCTTGTCACAGGAAAAAAACGTCATATACTAACAATCGGAAAACTTGGGGATCCACCTATAGTACCTGTTTTGCAAACAATAGCTTCATACAAATGTTAGCACAAGAAAACAATAATGATATTACCGCTCGAAAGAAGTTTCCCCCACACCTATTCTTGTCCACACTCGGAAGTGTATAGAGAACATAGAATTTGGGAATTTCTATGGGTTCCTCTTGGAAAACCTGCATGGTGTTAGCATCAAGTGTTTCCAATGGCGGATATCGAGAAAAAAATCATTCAAAAATACTTTCGAAGCACATACATTCAAACCAATAAGAGGTAAAGAAGAAGAATCAATATGCAAAGGGTTAGACAAACCTTGCACAATCTCTTGTTTTGCGGAATCCTCTTCATCCTTAGAGAATTCATGTGAATTACTTACCTCTTGTATATCGTGGACCTCTATTAAATCTCGCAACCATTCTTCGTTATTTTCTACGTTAACTAAAGTCATGGCATCATTAAAATCATTGGCAAGTTCAATTGGGTCTTCCACAATATCATTCACTTCGGTTTCATTCTGAATCACCATATCTTCAACATTTTCATCATCAAAATCGGGCCATTCCTCTCTCATAAAATCTTCTTCGGTGTAAATCTTAAGATCTTCTTGTCAAAGTGTTATAACAATAGGTAAGTCACACCTAATCTCCTCCTTTTGAACAAGAGAAGGATCCTTATTATGATCCGGAGTTGGAATAACTTCCTCATTGTTGTAAGGCTCATACTCTATTGCGGACTCATATCTTTCCCTAAGGAATTTTTTAAAAGCTCTAATTGCATCTTCCTCAAGCTCTACCTTTTGAATATGTGCTTGATCATTATTAAGATCAAGGCTCGAGTAAGCTACATTAGCGTCATCAAAAGTCTCCAAAGATTGGCCTTTTCCAACATAATCATCGATCAAATATTCACTACACACCATAGGCACATTAGAATAGTTATTGCTTTGATAGAAAAATTATTCTTTATCCCTCTCCTCCTTGTACTGATCCATGTCTCTTCGTATTTTAGAAATGTCGTCTTGAAGTTTTTGGAGTCGCTCATCCCTATATTTATCGAGTTGAGTAATTTGTTTGTATAATTTCTCCGAATTCCTTTGAATTTATCGATGTGGTTCCTCCCAATCATAGGGTTGCTGGTTTTGTAGTGATTCTTGCAACTTTTGTTGAAGATCCCCAATCATGGTACACATCTTATCTGCAAAATTAGAGAATTTCTGATCAAAAGCATAACTATCCTCCCATCCTTGTGATTGTTCATTTACATACCCGTCATAAGGTTGTTGATATGTATGAGAATATCCATAAGGTTCTCTAGGATATTGATCATAGCCAAAAGATTGGTTTTGATTGTATCATAAGGATGGTTGGAAGTTTCCATAGTGTTGAGGTTGAAAACCGTATTGATTGTTTTAATATGCTTGCTCTTGTCCACCATACATGGAAAACTGGTACCTGAAATTAAAATTCTAGAAAAGAAAGTTAGAAACTAAAATAAAACAAAAAGAAAAAACAACTAAAGATGAGCAGCGGCGCCAAAATTTGATGCGTATCGTACCCACAACAAATTAATTAATATTTTTCCACCTAATTACAAGTAATATAGTGTAGTCAAGTTCGTTCCCGCGAGGAGCAAGAAGTTTTAATTGTCTTATAATGTCATAAAAGGGGGGTTTTGGTTTTAGATTTTATAAAGCAAGATAAATAAACAAAGCAATTAAAAAGATAAAGTTGAAATCAATAAGAGAGACAAGATCAAGGAATCGTTCTTCGTTGCAAAACAATGGTTCAAGTTATGTTCTTTTCCACTTTTTATTAGTCACAGATTATCACCAACCGTAGGATAGCAGGTTCGCTTAGCTAACCCCCAAATTCCCCGTTTCACTGAGTAACATGTCCGCTTAGTTATCAGATTATATTCTAAAGAACCACCTTAAGGTTCGCTTACAAGATGTAATTCGCTCGAACGAATTAAGATTTATGAATTTAGGTTTAGTAGGTTCGCTCGGTCCACTTTCTAGCGTTATTTTCACACACAATTGCTCCACAAAATCCTTCTGCAAGGTCTCGTGTTTTCTACTTATGTAAAGAACCAAGAAACGATTATGTATTCCCTAACTTTTACTAGCTTTAGATTGAATAACAAATCAATTTAGTTGGCCACCTAAATGATCTATCATGCAAGCATAAACATTCTTATTAGTAAAAACAAACGATAATCATGTGAAAACTTCAAAGTAGGTTTTAAAACAAAACTCAAAGCATTTGTTAAGAACTAGGAATTTATCCCCAATCAATAATAAAATTAGCTACTCATGGTTTTGAAGTTCACAAAGAATAAAGAAAAGAGAAAACAAACAAAAACCAAAATGTAGTGTGTGTAAAAGTGTAGTAGTGTTTAAAAGGTGTAAAAGTATGTATAGAAAAGTAGAGAACTTCTCTATTTATAAGCTTCAATTTGCTTGCAATCCTCTTATGAATAGACTCCCTTTTCCATAACAATTCAATTTCTAAGTCCTTGTCTTTCTCAAATGGGAAAATTCGGGGCAGGCCCCAAAAAAAAAAAAATCTCACTGTAACACCCACAATTAATTTTTGGTACCGTGACACCCATAATTATTTCCGTGACACCCAAAATTATCCGAAATTATTAAGAATTAATACATAACTCGTTATGCATACTATTTTTTCAGGCATAACTCGTTATGCAGCCTAATTTTCCAGGGGTATAATTGGCAACGCAACTTGGATATAACATATCTAAAAATCGGCGCCTTGGAATTTCACAAATTTTATATCGTTGGAAATCTTTTTAAGAAGGCTACATAACGAGTACAAACAACAATATCAAATTTTTGTTTTTCACGAAAAAATCGGAGGTGATCACCATTTTAGGCTAAATTTTCGAAAACTTGATACATAACCATTATGCAGCCACCAAAAAAGATGCATAAGACATTCTGCAGACGCATAACGAATTATGCAACCATTTTCTCGACCGCATAACACATTATGCATCTGCGTATCAAAGTTATGCATGTATAACAAGTTATGTAGCCATTGTTTTGGTTGATTTTAGAGCGTACATAAAAAATTGATGCATAATGCATTATGCATCTATATTTACGGATGCATATAAGGTTATACATCTATTTTCTCGATGCGTAAAAGATTGTGCAACAATTTTCTCGATGCATAATGCATTATGCAGCCATATTTTCGGATGCATAACAGGTTATGCATCCATTTTCACGACTGCATAACATGTTATGCAAATATTATTGTAGGTGCATAACAAGTTATGCTCTCTTGTTTTTATTGGTTTCAATAGTGACAAAAGTTGTTGCATAACGTGTATGCAACCATTTTCTGAACTGCATAACAAGTTATGCAACAACTTTTGTATATGCATAACAGGGTATGCAACCATTTTCAAAGCTGCATCACAAGTAATGCATCCATTTTGACAAATACACATATAGTTACATATACATTTTTAAAATAAGGAAATAGGGGAGAAAAAATAAAAAATAAAAAATACACCCAAATTATAAATGACTTCTTATGAATTTTAAATGGAAATTCCATTCTCAGTGATACTATACATATGCTTATGGGAAGGATACATAAAACGTAGAAAGTATCACAAGTATACATATACGGAACGTAGTGCCCATCTATCTACTCTCTCGTAGCAATTTCGTTTACCAACTCCAATTGATCTATCATATAACAAGTCACATATTGCCAGCTGAAACATAGTGAATACATAATACTTGACAGCGGTTGCTCTCGATTATTTAGGCAATTGGTGGTGTATCATATAAATTCTCCACTTTCTGTCGATCATATGTCATCCATTGTCTCAAATCAAGATCTTAGTTGCATATTCAGATACCCGAGGCAGTTTTCAATTCAATCAAGAATTTCATCTTGGAAAGCAAAATTACAAACACTAAAAGCTCATTTCATAGTTACTGATAGTAATTTCACATGAAGAGGGTGGCATAATTAAACTGAATCGGAACATAACACAACAAAAAACAAAAAATGAAAAAGAACATCATACCTTGATAATCAGATTTCACCGAGCAAACCAATGAAGCCAATACTCCAAGAATTACACAAACTACTCTCATCTTCATCATCACTTGATTGAAAACTCAATCATGGAAAATCCCCAAATTGGCTGAAAATTTTGATGCATAAAATTTTGTAATTCACTGAATGGGTTTGTAAAGCATGATTCGCTGACAGCAAATCTACAACCAAAACTCACTTCGAATCAAGGTTTTGGAAACAAAAATCAGATCTGTAAAAGAGAACAAGCAAATTTTTTAGAAAAGCTTTCTCAAAATTTTGTTTATAAAATCATCAGATCTAATAATAAAAAGAGTAAAATGAAAAAAGCGAATAGAGAATTCATCCTCCTTAGGATCGATTGTTGATGAAGCTTTGTCCCGATTTCATTTTCTTATCAATCTCTTCATCTCAGTTTGTTTCTGCTTTTCTCTCTTATTAACAAATATTCTCTTCAATCATCACCAGATTCGGCAGCAGCTTCAACTTTATTCGATTTGTAACCTAAGAATCAATAGAGAAAAAACTCATACTAGAGAAGAAGAAGAGAAGGAATTGAAGAAGAAATTTTGCGGCGTGTGAAGAAATATAATTTTAGAAATTCTGGGTATGGGAGAAAGTTTACCCAAAAAAATGGGTGTGCGCCTGAACTTTTCCTAACGTGGGTTTCACAGTGGAAGAAATCTGTAAAATGGGTTTGGCTGTAGTTTTCACTTCTCAAATCCTTCCATCTTCTCTTCCAAATCCAAGCCCAATCCTTCAAACCCACGAGTTTAGAGAATTCTTCACAAATATTTGCACTTTTTGTTCGCCTGAAAAGTTCTCGGGATCACCGGAATCTGGCCTGAAACGGTACCGGAATAGTGCTGCCGGTGTCTGGAATCTTCTTCTATGATAACAGAATATTCCATCGTAGCGCCGTTAAGGTTAACGGTCAATCTAACAGTCTTCGATAGTCAATGGTCAATGAGGAGGAGAGTCAGCTGGTCTTATTCAGGTCTGAGTCGTCTGAGTAGGTCTTAGTCACTGAGCTGGATCGGGTCGACTCACTTAAATGGTAAATTGGCCGAGTTTCGGCTGTTTTTCTGGTGTTTCCCGGCCAAATTCAGGCCTTTCTTTTCTTCACCTGTTAAGAACCTATCACATACATCTAACATTCACAGTTTAATTCTTTTCTTCTGCAGCAACTCATTCATCACCAGCTTTCATCTTCATCCAGCTCAGTTCTGCACCACAGAACCCATTCTCTGATCAATAGCAGCAACATCAACTTACTAAACCCCATTTCTGATGCTCAAAATCTTCCCATCTTTGATTCTCCTCTCTATGTTTGAATCCTTGTTCTTCCGTATCATCAATCTACAGTTTCAGCCACCAACAAACCCTTAATTCGTGACCAACACATTATTCTCTTCAATTGACAGAACCCAATCTTCATTTCATCTCAGGAACCCTAGCCTGACTTGAATTGGATTTCGATCTGTTTTTCAGTTGCATACAAACCCTAATTTCATCCTCTACAGCATCAGGTTCATCTTCTTTGAGCTTTGAACATCATCAATTCATCAACATCGTCCAGCAAACCCTAATTACTCTTTGATTCGAACCCAATCTCCATCTGATGTTCATGGAAGCAACTACCCCATTTTTTGATTCATCATTTTCTTCTCTCAGCTCTGTCTGATCTTGAATTCGTCTCTCAATCTCGGACCAACAGTAGCGGATGCTGCTCTAACTTTTCTTCTCAATCTCAGATGCAAATAATGATCGAGAGAATAAATGAATGATAGACATAAACTCTCGCTTCTAGGGTTGGGTTGGCTTTGGGTGCTAACAACACACCTATCTTCTGGATAAGGGCTACCCATCTGGTTGTCCCTTAACCTTTGATGGTTGTCTTTTAATACTTCTCCAAAATAGAGTTGCCCCTTAACCTTGGGTCGAATCCATATATCAATCGCCTGTAAAATGACCTTTTTGCACTTCCAATTCAAATTGAGCAATTTCTTCTTCTTTTTTTCCCGTATGACTCCAGAGTACCTAATACTCAAAAACACGCGTAAAATATATAATTTAAAAGAAAAATAGCAAAGAAAGCATAACCAATAGATATTAAATCAAGGTGTATTTTACACCTATCATACCCCCATTTTTCTTTTGTATAAATACCCCTAAAAGTTATATTTTAAGCGGATAATGAAAATGAATTTGTATTTTTTTGAATAATGAAACTGAACTGGTACATTTTAGATATGCCAAAAACTAGACCCTGAAAACTTAAAATATACCAGTTAGGAGTATCGGTGAAGAATCCTAAAAAAGAGAGATATTTATTCAATTTCCACAATAAGAAATTTTAATGGCAGTAATATCATTGTGTAGGAACTTTATCCTTCACGAGGTATATTTAATGGCAGGAATGTCATTGTGTAGGAACTTTATCCTTCATGAGGTATAATTGTCGACCAAAACTTAAAGTATAATATATCTCAAAAATTATATATCGGAATTCGACAAATTATATATATTCGAACGACTTTCTAAAAGACATATTTAACGAGCATAAATGTGATTATAAAATTTTCATTTTCTAGAATTCTTAAATTATTTAAACGATTTTCTTTATTTGTTTTCATTCATTTTAGAGTACAACTATTATCAACAATGTTTTTGTTGTGCACCTACTATCTACAATATTTTCTATAGTTCAGTTATTGTCTATGGTAATTTTTGAGTGCATCTACTATTCACAGTGTTAATTAACTTTGTATGGGAGCTCTCTTGTTAGTTATCCACAATAAAAGACCATATGTATGTACTAGTTGCACACAAAATGTAAGTGTGGATAATACATGCGCTCTTGCAGCAAATATAGACATATCATAAACTTTTTGCTTTTAAAGTTGATATGTGCGAAAATCATGCAGACACTCGTTTTGTGCAAAGAATATCTACACATCGAATTTGTAAGATCCTGTTTGATTTTGAGCGTTTGACTAATTATGCACATATTCTGGTTGTGCGAAAAATATGAACTCATCCAAATCATGTTAAATTATATTCTTTAAAAAATTTCTGCAGCCAAATGCATAGATCAGTGCTGATTTCAGAAATTTTCAATCTGGTGAATGTTTTTGTTCAAAATCATAATTTTTTTTGTAATTTTTTTGTATTTGTACTTTCTTCTTCTACTGGATCAGATACTCTTTCTGCTGCTCTTTTTTTACTTTTTTTTTTTTATCTTGATTTCATTTAATTTTTGTTGATGTAGATCTATTTTTTTCCGAAGGTTTCTTTGAAAGATTTCATTGATGTTTTTACGGATTTTTTTTCTCTCAAAACCCTAACCGAACATTTGTTTTCCCCAATTTTTCTCTTCTAGTATTTGTTTTCTCCAATTTCTTTTAATGAGTTTGTAATTGTAGTTGTAACTGAAAACGCAGGGGATACTAAATACACCCAACTTTTTCATCCGACAACCTATATAGTTAAAACTTAATACAATTGCAAGTATATCAACTTAATGATCCTTGAAGATATGTATATAGAGTTAATATCTCAGCCTCTACTCAATAAGTATGTACATAGATACAAGGTCCTGAACCTGATTGTTAAGCAGAGTACTTGGACGATCTCAAGAATTAATATCCAAGATCAATCTAGTTGTACCCAAATAATTTAATCGGAATTCTGCCAAGTAATTAAACTTGTTATCTATCTTTCAAGATACGAATTCTACAAGGAACTAGTCTCCTAATCGATTACAATTAAGCAGATGTATCTACTTAGATTGAACACATACATACCTGTGGAAATCCAACTATAAAGATAAACAATATAACGCGGGAAAGGAAAAATACAAGACACTTGAAATTTTGTTAACGAGGAAACCGCAATAGCAGAAAAATCTCAGGACCTCGTCCAGATTGAACACCACACTGTATTAAGCCACTACAGATACTAGCTTACTATCAGACTTCAGACTGGAATGTAATTGAGACCGAATCCACCCTCCAAGAAATTCAGTTACAGTCACACTTCTTACGTCTCTTTAACCTCGCAATGTTCTACGCACTTGATTCCCTTAGCTGGTGTCCTTTACATCCTAAGAGTCGCTTCGCCGAAGAGAGAATTTTGATACCAAACTTCCTCTAACAGATAAGCCTATTTGATTTCCGTTTAGATCAAATATCAAGGTGTAGAAATCTGTTTGCAACAGACAAGCTAGCAAACCTCACAAATCCAGAACTTACGACTCCCGAAGAGAAGCCTAGATTCTTAACCACCTCTCAAAACAATCGTCGAAAGATCAATTAAGATTATTCTTTAGATATTTACCTTGAGGAATCACAAAGTCTGAGACGAAAAGAACTTTGCGACTACTATCTATCTTGCCTGAAAAATATTACAAGAACCTTGGTAACAGAAATACAAGATCAGGATTCACGAACTATCAAGGTAAAGATATCCGGACCTGGCTTCACGAATCCCCAAAGCGAATTCTTTTAATTGTAGACCTAAAAGGCGAATAGAGGACGACTCTAGAATCAACTAGGACACAAGGTGTCAAGGAATGGATTTCCCATTTGATAGAGATGCTTTATTTATAGTTTTCAAAGACCAGGGTCATCTTAGAATTCAAGCTAAGATAACTTGAGAATCAAGCAAACAAATTAGGTCTTCAAACTACAATAGAAGACTACACACAAGTTCGGTTACAGAACCGTGTACAATGACTATTTGGTTTGGCAAATTAGCCAAGGAACTAAAAGCTATTTGATGTTCATTTAAACACCTAAGAAATTAATCATGATTCACACACATAAGTTTTTAAGTGATCAATAAAATTTTAGAATTGTTTAAGAGATTTCTAGCAATGCTAAACATGTTAAAATAATAAGACTTTAAACATCTACAAAACATTATCGGAACAATTGGTACAACGGTTTGTTAACCGTAGGGATTGTTCATGAGTCAGGGTGTTACGGTTCGTGAACCGAGTTCTCCAACCCTACTAGACTACCTGAGTACGTTTCATGAACCGGGTTCGCCACCTGCTAGCCAATTTATCCAACTTATAAAATTCAGTTCAGCACGTTTGCCAACCGGGTTCGTGAACTGTTCCCAACTGAACTTTCGGTTTGTGAACTGGTTCACCAACCTTCCAGGATTTCTATATCTCATATATCTATGGTTTGCGAACTGGTTTGCCAACCTACCCTGAATAAAAATTTCAGTAAGTTCATATTTCTCTCTTAATGATGTTTGAAACATTCCCAAGCATATAATCATTTGCATGGGAAATTTTCAATTGATCCACAAATTAATTCATTGAACTAATATTGTTAAGGACCTTTGAAAATCTAATCGCTAAATAATGTTTCTAGATTGACAAGCTTGACTCGAAACATCTTATTCTCAAATCTACTATAAGTTATACGATATAGTCCTAGATAAAATTATGGTATATAGAGTAAGATAAAATGCTTCAGTCTTCACATACCTAATACAAAAGTTCTCCAAATGTCTTTGTCGATCTTCACTCTTCAAGGGTGATTTCTGATACTCAATTACAATTCTAACCTATTCGAAACTTGACTTAGTATAATAGAAATCAAGACATAGTTTTGATCACCTAACATTGACAACAAGCTTGAGATAACAAAACTTGTAGGTTCAAGTGAGAAATTCTCTAACAGTAACCATGGTGGTTTTGGTTATGAGTTCAAATTTTGATGTTTTTTGGAGTTTGAATGAATTTTGTTTGTTTTTGAAAGTAGTTAATGGAGATTTTTGGGAAGAGATAAAGTAGGTCGTGTGATAGAGAATACGTTTTTTTAATGAAATAAAGCAAATGAGGTCGTACGTGTTGCTTTCAATTATTTATGTGAGGGTAACTGGGTTTTCTTATAATTCTTGTTGTTTATAGAATAGGTTAGGGTTATGCAAATAATTTGGAAGTTTTAGTAAATAATTTTCTCTTACATTATTTATAGTACTTTGTATTTTTTCTTTGTAAAATTTTGACAATCAAGTGGGTTCTTACACTATATAAAATTATCAATAACATATTTCAATATAAATTATGAATGTACGTATAACTTATACTATTTGGCCTTGTTATACTAATTTATGGCCTACTGAAGTTCGACTCGGTTTTTCGGTGTCTTAGGATAGAGATTGGCCTTTCTAACACATATTCTGTCTACAAGCATGGTCCAAATATATGGGAGAATTGTGTATAAATCCACATTTTCCAAGCATAATATAGTAATTTTACAAATTCCATGGAGGATCCCTACATAGCTCTGATTATGTCATGGATATTTAGAAGAACAACTTTTTTGTGAACAATATGTGTTTATTTTGGAGGTTATGCGAGTAAAAAAAATATGGTCATAATAAAGCAAAACTTGATAGACTCACGATCGGACATAGCTGATTATAGAATAACTCAAAATCGGCTTGGTCCAACCTAGATGTTGCAAAATATTTTTTTAAAACCCTCTCTGGGTAAGTTCAACCGAAGTTATTATAGAAAAATTAAAAATCGACTAGCTCGACCTAGCTAGTCAATTGTAGTGTGTTCGTTGGTTTTGAAGAAAGAAGCTTCACAATCGAACTTATATGATTATTGATTTCTCAACTTCTTGCATAATCGGTTAGCTTCAATGTAATCGAATTACCCAATTTCGATTATGTTTGATTTTAACACGTACTTGTTGTTTCGGCAGGCGAAGCTACCTTTAGACCCACATGATCTGACTTGCCAGGTTGGCCACACCCAAAGGGACCACTTCCCTCTAGAATCCTCATTCGTAGTGACTAACAAAAAGCAAAACTTAAATTATAATGATTTTGGTATAGTGAAACGGTGAGTAGTATTGAAATGACGAGGGTATACAAGTACACCACAATCTTTTCGATATCAACCTGTAAGTCTGATACCTTGTGTGATCGTCTATAGAAAAAGTCGAGATAATACAACAACAAGGTAATCACTTGATAATAGTTATGGTACAAGACTGAAACATTATAGGATCAATATCAAGTGTCTAGTTAACATACAAGTGCATTTACTTTTAATTATGATAAAACAATCATGATTGTGGAAAGTAAAAGTAAATCACATAACAAGATTTTGTTAAAGAGGAAACTGCAGATGCAGAAAAACCCCGGGACCTAGTCCAGTTTTGAATACTCTCGGAATTAACCCGCTATACAAAGAACAAAGCCAACATCATATAGTCGAGACCAAGTAATCTACCCCTAGCTACTTAGTTTCCTAAGTATTCTTGCGTCTACAACCGTCTGGCCAATGCACGTGAATCCCAAGATAAAAATCACTTCCTTGAGTTGCTTTAACGATGTAAAGTCTTCAATACTCAACCTTTTGATCGTCTTCCAAACAGTAAAGGAACAACGTTGTTTGGTAACTACTCTTCAATCTTTGAACAAAATATATGTTGAGTTTTGACAAAGGCTCTTCTATTTGACAAGTAAATTCCTTTGTCGGGTTTAGATCGATCAAGATCTAGATTACCGAAATAATCAGATCTAGATTCAAAAGCTATCAGATACGTATACTGAAGAGTACCACCAAATGATAGTTGTCGATCTATAAGACTAGTTAATCAAATCTATCAAAAGATAAACAAGATCTTAGTAGGATACCAGCCGATCAAGATGTGTGCATGAAGTAATATCACAAGATGTGAAACCTTTCAGAAAAATCTCCATGTCTTCAAATCTCAATTGTCTTGAATTATACCTGCACACAAAACTTGATACCACATATGACCGATCATGCCCAGAATTAAGTCTGTTAACAATGGATGATCACAAGTTATCTTCAAATCTAAAACAATTTTGAAGATCCCGTCAATCCTTTGATCTAGTTTGAGTGACCTTATGTAAGAAGAGAAGGTTCTCAAGAATAATCAAATAAGAGGCTCAACAATCGTTAGTCAATCAAATCAATAATCGAAAACTAAAATAAAAATTCAATCATCTAATTTCCCACCAATGGTACTTTCTAGAGCTTTTTGATCCAACAAAAGTCTTTAAATGAGCGGAAGTAAGAGATTTTGCCTAATTAGGGTACTCTCCTCTCCGGAATAGTATTACAAGTAATACTATTTGTCGGCTCCACCAGAAACAATAAAAATGAATTTTGCCTAGCTAAGGATAGTTTTTAAGAAGAACAAACTTCACTATTTATAGATCAAGGATGTTTGGACAACAAGAAAATTCCAAAAACCGAAATATTCTCAAGATAAGTACCTAATTTCGGTTTTCATATTTCCAAACAATATCCAACCTGTAATTCTGAAATCTCTCTTAGAAAATATCTAATATTAGCATAACACTTGACTAATA
The DNA here is from genome assembly GCF_003573695.1 of Papaver somniferum. Taxonomy (NCBI): domain Eukaryota; kingdom Viridiplantae; phylum Streptophyta; class Magnoliopsida; order Ranunculales; family Papaveraceae; genus Papaver; species Papaver somniferum. The sequence goes on along the minus strand of NC_039366.1, from coordinate 152,102,383 downwards.
TAATTTTTTTAGAGATATGTTTTAATTGCTGGAAAATCAAAACATATAAATTCGAAAATCTTAATTAAAAGATTCTCTAATATTTCGGTTTGGGATCACCTTGAGTATCAAGGAATATCTTTGAACAATCAATGATAAGAATTAAGCACATGTTCAAATTATGTCAACATATAGAATTTTCCTATCTAGCAAACCCTAATTCCAAATTCACAGCAAAACCTAAAGCATATATGAGTATCAAAAATCGTTTTTTCTCTTGGGATCCATTTTACCATGACTCCTAACATAGGCGAGAATCGGTTCTACCATGACTCCCAATATAGGTAGGGATAGGTTCCACCTTGACTCCCAATATAAGATATGATCAAATCTACCTTGACCCCCATTATAGGTAGGGATCCGTTCTACCTAGACTCCCAACAAAAGTTAGGATCGGTTCTACCATGTATCCCAAGATAGGTAGGGATCGGTGCTACCTTGACTCTCAACATAAGTTAAGATCGGTTTTACCTTAATTACCTTCTTAGGTACGAATTGGTAATCCAATAGGTTTTCAATGAAAACCGAACCAAAACACCTGTTGATTTCCTTTGGAGTACGAAACAAATTCGCATATCTACTTCCTTAAACCAATGTAACAAAACATAGTTTCCTAGGATGAAAAGACACCTATATTCAATACAAAATCAATTAACCAGTTACATAGATTATGTCGATATCGCATTCATGAAGTTCAATAGATAAACGTAATACTTCGTAATTCAATATACTTCCTTGACACTTTGAACATAATAATATGTCCAAGTCTAATACGAAATTATCATATATAAACTCGCATATTATGTTTTTGATCTTAAATGACTTGAAAGAAACGATAGGAATGGAAACAAGTCAATTCAGTATTATTAACCTCAAGTTGAAGGATGATGTCTTCGTTGTAGTCTATACGTTTTCACTTTCTTCAAGTTTTCGGAGTAATACTTGTATGTCTCAACATTCCTAGACTTTGTAGTATAACCTAAACGAAGTTGACTCTAGTAATCCCAATTAAGCGACTCTAATTGAGCTTTGATACAAAAATATGACAACCAAACTTGACATACCAACGCTTGGTGGGTTCTCCTGAGCAATGATCTAACCAGTACAATCTTTAAAAAAAAAAAAAAAAAAAAAAAAAAAAAAAAAACCATCTCGGTGTTTTTAAGGATATCACTTATCCGCTACTATAAATGAGGACAATCCAACAACCCCTAAAATTATGTACCTACAATTGGGGGATATATAAATTAAAATAGAATGGTAAATAAAACAAAATAGGTTCATTTTGAAGTAAAACGAAAAAAAACCGTTATACTTTCTACGTGGAAATATCTAAGGAACCCAAAATTGGTTCCCTTTTCTTCCAAAAACTCATCATTAAGATGGCATATATTTGTACCCTAAAATATCCGATCTTCGGTTTCTATTTTCCCACTTAATTAGTTTGTTACCATTTATTTATGGTTAATTCATCCAATTTTTACCGTTTTACCATTGTTTATGGTCCATTAGAAGGAAAGTTTCGTAACAGTTGGTGATGATTATGATTTTCAAAATTTGTAAAAATGAGTGATAATTACTTTTTTATCGATTATAATAATGGATGATAGTTAAGTTTTTCTCGAAACAAATTCATGATTCTTAACAACATGTGATCATTTTGGTTGTCATGAATCATGATTCGTAATGATGGGTGATAATTACGTTATTCTCGAAACAACCAGTGATAATTACGATTTTCATGATTCACCACTGCGTATTATATGTGCAAATTGTGATTATCAGGCTAAATTTTTTGCAGATATTAATAGGTTATAGGTCAACGGTATAATGCAAGCAAATATGCATATTATTCGGGTGATAACTGTTCTTTACACAAACTTTAGAGATGAAAACTGCACTTTACACATCATTCAGTGGTGAAAACTGCATACATGTTTGTTATCTCCTGATCGTTTCAAAATGGGCGCTAGCTAGCTTGATTAGCCTAACTATATTAATGAAAATGAAAAAAAGAAAAAAGAACACCAGAAACACAAAAAAGATAAATGGAAAATGGATATAGGCAAGTAGTAACAAACAAACAAATAGATAGATGGAAGAATTAACGAAACCTAAACCAGTAAATCAACATCACAGACAATTACGGAGGTAGAACTTATCTCAAGTGGGGGCAGATACAGTGATAAACATCTGGTATACCTACGCAGAGGAGGTCGAAGGCCGCTCTTTTTTGCCTCTTTCATTGATTTTTTAGTATTATTGAAGTATGATCAAGTTACAAAGTATTTAAAAAGTGTTGTAGGGCGTGTGGCTCATAGATGTGAGGCCCAAGTAGGTAGTTAGAGTTTTCCCATGGTTGTATATAAAACATACTCTGCTTTGTAATATGACTGCTGCCTATCAATAGAATCCCTCTTGTCGTTTCTCATATTCTTGGTCTTCTCTCTGTTTTTCCCTCACAGACGTTATGATGCACGAGCTCTTCCCTGCTAATTTTCTTTTTGCCAATCAGCTCGAGGGTGATCTCCTGAATTTTGATTCTTGGTTCTGTTCATTGTCGTCAAATCAAAAATCACGACGACAGATCTCCATATTTGTTCACTTTGTTTTTGAATCTAGAGAATCGATACATTATGCTGTGAATATAAAAAGCTATTGCTGATCGGCACCTCTTAAGGAAAAGCTACATTTCTTATCAAATTGTTAAAATAAAGAAGCTTAATTTTTATTGGTTCATTAATCAATCACCCGCACAAAAATCAAGAAATCTGTCATATTTGTTTATAGATGCTTTTTAAATCTTTTAATTTGGATTATATAGCCAATAACGATCTTTTCTGTCTTTGGTTCTCTGTTGACAACCAATATGCCATGAAGAGTAACATATATACTTTTGGTAAATAATATAAATTTTTTTGTCTATTTGTGACACGTATATGTGGGGTCTCCATCCCTTGCCGTGTTCACAATTGGGAATATGTGGAGGGAATCTTTATTGGGGATTTTAATAAAGTGTCACACTTCCAATATGCAGTTTCTGAAAATGCCACCGTTTTTTTCAGAGTTTATTAAATGCCATACTCTTGACTTTTATCATCCCGTTTTTTTGAGATAACGGTTAACGGCTGTTAGTCTCTGTTAGTGCATACGTGGCATTAAATAACCCGTCCAAAATTACATAGAAGCCCCTGAATCAGTTAACAGGGATTGAGTTAATCAGTTCACTGGGATTGAGTTAACCGGCTATAGAGTAGTGAGTTAACTCGCGACTCGGTGCACGTGAGAAAAACGTGCAAGATTTGCTAACGGTCGGAATACACGTGGGATCAATCTAAGAGAAAAAATCGACGATCCATATTTTACCTGGATTTATAACGGTCTTATTCATCATCTTGAAGCTCTATATATACTAATGAAGATCCCAAACTCTTCATTAGTCAATTTCTTCAGAAGTTCAACACATAAAAATGAGCCAAAAGGTTATAAACTCTCCAGGTAGTAACAGTTGCAGTAGTAGTAGCAAGAGCAGCAGCAGCAGCAAATTTAGACAGCAAACTACCCCAGATCTATGTCCAACATGTGAACAAGGAAGTCATGAGTCTAAGGTTTGTCCCTGGATGTACTCTAGATGCAAACATATACCTTGTAATGGTATAAGACAACTACTAAGATCCATCACAAGAGAAACAGATGGAGAAATGTTCTTGAAGTGTTCAAATCCTACCTGCACCTACTTTGAATGGTTTGATTCTGCCAGTCATCCACTCAAATCCAAGAATATCAAGCTACCCAAAGAGAATTGTTGTTGTGCTTGTGGAGAAGAGACCCACTGTTACAAAGAATGCCCACTGCATAAGCAAGAATGCTACAAAGAGCAATGCAAGTCAATAATGCAGCTGAGAAGATGCAAAAATGAACACAATAGAAACATTGCTTACCTGATCTGCACAGATTGTGAAGCATTTAGATGGGTATCAGACCACCTTTTCATTGCAGCAAAAAATAGGGTTATCCATTCAAGTTTCAATCTCAATGCCATATGTAAGGAACTTCAAAAGACTATTAACATGTAATTAGTTCTTAACTAATATCATTTCCATTCATAAAGTAAGATTATCCATCAAAATAAAACTGAATTCTGGTACATAAAAAAAAAAACAGATCTAACACTATGATATCAGTGTCTAAAGCAAAAAAAAAAGATCTAACACAACAAGAAGCACACACACACTTCTACTTCTTCTTAGCCTTGCTTTGCTTTCCCTTTGTGACAGGAATATGTTGACTAACAGATCCAATACCAGTAAAGTTCTGACTGAAATTCAGAACATCTTGTGTAGATCCATGGGTGCTAGGTTCTGCTGGTGCTCTTCCAAAGTTTTTAGGTCCTGTTGACTCACCAACAAATGAAGATGTACCTCTGGATTTGTTCACCTTTGCTTTACCCCTTGCACTGCTACTTTCAGGATGATCTCTACTAGTGAAGGTGCAGTTTGCAGCATCATACTCGGTGCTTGGCATGAATCCAGTTGGGTTTTTACCAACATCACCACCAGCACAGGTTCTCTTATTATGACCAGCAGTAGATCCACACTTTCCACATTTCCTTTTCTTCACCACAGTTTCAGGTTCATCATAGCTCCTCTTCCTCTTCTTTGCTGGTCTTCCAGTTTTTCTTTGATAAGGAGGAGGCTTTAAGTTGATGTCCATGGATGCCTGCCAATTAAGATAAGAAGAAGAGAAAAGGAATGAGAAAGTTAAAGTAAATAAATGAAACCCTAACCTTAAAAGAAATGAGAAAGTTAAAGTAGAGAAAAATAAGGATATAATAAAGTAGAGAAAAAAGTAGAGAAAAATAAGGATATAATAAAGTAGAGAAAATGTGAATGCATCACATTCAATAATATATTTAATGCTGAAAAAAGTACCTTATCTTCCCAGTTCCATTCACTTATGTCTTCTAGTGGATTTACAGCATCTGCATATATGGTCCTATAATATTCCACAGAGTAGTAAGGAGCACAATAACTGTTCAACCAATCAAACAAATGTGTCAGTTTACAGAAACAAAAGTAATAGCATATTACAACCCAAAAGTAATAGCATATTACAAAATTTCTTACTCTTTCCAGTTTGGCCTGAGCAGTTTCAATGCACATACAGCATGTTGACAAGGGAATCCCCTTAGCTGCCATTGCAAACAAGTGCATTGTTTGTCTACAATGTTCACTGTGAAAATTTTCTTGGTAGACATATTAGTTACCAAATAAACCTGTCCAACCACACTTCCTTCTGTATCAAACTTCCCAACCAAGTCAAGCATCTTATTTATCAACTTAACAACAGCAGGAACCAAATCATTTTGATTCCACTTAGCAGATTCTTCCCTTCTCTTAAATAACAAACCCATTACTAACTGACCATACATCATGCCTAGTTGGATTATTGGTTTATCTCTCATATTAGAACTCATAGAATTAAATGATTCTGAGAAATTGTTATTCATATGCTCACAACAGCTAAGGGGATCAAAATAAGCCCTAGACCAAGTACTTGGATCTTCTTTCCTAAGATATTCACCAGCAGCCGGACTTTCTTTGCATATGTTGTCAAAGTGCTCCTACATTATAGTAACCTGAGTTATTATATAACATACTAACTATGAATCAAAAAACATAGGGATATTTAAAAAAGAGAGGCACAAACCTGAAAATGCCTCACTTGTAAGCTTTGCATGCATTCCACAATAAGTTGTGCAAGGTTGGTGCCTTGTGGTACTTCTTGAAGTTCTTGTACAAGTGCCTGAAGCAATATCTAACTCTTGCACCAGGGAAAACCTTTGGAACAGATTCCAACAACCCTTTTTGCCTATCAGAAATAAAGGTAATTCTGCCAGCATGATGTGCATTGATTGCTGGAGCCAAATCCTTGAGGAACCCAGTCCAGCTCTCCTTGGTTTCACTCTTAGCCACCTTAATGCCTAAAGGAACCAGAGAATTCTGACCATCAATTGCTGTTGCAGCCATTAGAACACCACCACGCTTGCCAGTTAGATGGCATGCATCTAAACCTATGACTCCCCTGCAAGCTTTCTGAAATCCTCTCATTGGTGCAGCAAATGAAATAGTCATGCTCATGAATGTCTTATCTGCACATTTAGTAACCAACCATTAAATAACTGAGCACCACTTACAAATAAATGAATCAACCATGAATGTCTTAACATAATGTATACCTCTTTTCCCATAAGTGTATTTAGCAACAGACCCTGGATTAGTATGAGCCACCATTGCACAAAAGATGGGTACATCCTTGTAGTTGTCTTCATAATTACCAAACAGATCTTCTAAAAGAAGATTTTTAGCCTTCCATGCACAAATATAAGGTATATTGATGTTATGAGTTACAAAAAAGTCTCTTGCAATGTGTTTAGGCTTTGGAATTAAGGCCCCAGCTGTCTGCTTTAACTTCTCATGTACCACATCTTTTACGAACTCAGGATCCGCGGATCTGTTAAAACTCTTTGGATCCGCAACACAAGTGTGTTCTAGATTAACCTTCCTAACAATAAAAGTAGGCTCATGCCTTTTTATGCTAGCATTTACAAACCAGTTACAGCCATACTCTTCCCTAAACCTACATCTCACTCTTAATCTTGTTTTGTCACTCTTATAGACCGTATACTGATAATTATGTTTTACACAGTAACCCCTAAGATGTTTCTTATAAGCACTCTTGTTATTAAAAGCATACTTTACCTCCATCTTAGTAGGATCAACAGGAGTCACCTCTTCTTCTACAGGGAATAATGGTTCTTCTTCTTCATCACTGTGCATATTGAACATTTCTTTCCACTTCTGGTAATCAAGCTTTGGTTTGGAATATTTATCATCATTTACTTCAGGACCATCATTATCCTTATCATTATTCTTGTCATCATTAGAAACTGCAATCAACATCAAAGTGTTAGTACATGTAAAAAATAAACAAAAAATTATAAACACTAAAGGGTCCATACCTTCTTCATTGTCTTCTTCACTACTGCTTGAATCACTGCTTTCATCTCCAACTTTGTATGTCTTGACAATATCTTCATAATCAATATCATTTTCTTCATCACTGTCAAAGATTGGTGGAGCATTTGGGTCTTCAATGGGGTGACATTCATCTACAGTAGTGTTCTCTAGCACCACATTGTCCTCATCATCACCATCACTATTGTCCCCTGCATCAGTCTTATCCCCTGTATCAGTCTTATCCCCTGCATTAGCCTTATCCCCTGCATCATTCTTATCCCCTGCATCAGTGTTATCCCCTGCAGCAGTGTTGTTTACTTCATCAACCCAGTAATCATGATTAAAGTTATCAACTGGTGTACTGCTAGAACCAACAACAGTGGCTTGACTTAGGCAAGAAAAACCCTGAGATTCCACTTCATTTAACAGATCCATGAACAACAACTTCCTAGATGCTCCTCCATTTGAGTTTTCATTCTTTGATTGAGCATGCAACCTTGGTGATCTCCTTGTAGGTGATATCTTTACTGACTTTTCCTTTGAAACTGGCTTCTTAGCAATCCTCTTAGGTGCCTTCTTAGGAGTCTCATCAATTGTTACTACTGGTTGTTCCATTGCAGCCTTAATGAAGTCATTATCATTCCTAAATTCTGAATTCATTACACTCATTTGTAAACATATGAAGCCTTTATCATCAGGTACAGCATGCTCCCAAAATTTAAACAAGTCTTCATTTGTAACCAAATACTCAGGCAGACATGGGTCTATGGTCCAATATAAATTTGGAATTTCTGTTTCATCAAGATTCAACTTAACACGCAACATCTTCTCAAATTCCTTAAGGTCAATTCTATCTCTATCCATGTGAGGGAATAGCAAATTAAGTTTACTATTCACAACAAACACATTGATATCTCTATATGGATAATATGTATGATCACTGTAAATGAACAAACAAAATAAAATTCATCAAATTCCACACTTCACACAGAAAACCCCTAAAATAAAATTCATCAAACACACGAAATTAGGGTTTTAAAAATTCCACACTTCACACAGAAAACTCCTAAAATAAAACTCATCAAACACACGAAATTAGGGTTTGAAATCGTACCATATCTGCTGCTTGTCCTTCCCCTTATTCTTCTTCATCTTCAGCTCCCCAACCCTTTACTCAGACACTAAACCTAAGCAAAATCCCGCTGAAAACTGACCCAAACCCTAATTTCTTCCACTAGAGAACAGAGCGGACATAGAGCAAGAGAAAAAAAGTACAAGAAAGAGAAACAGAAACCTAAGAGAAAACCCCTAATTCAACTCAGAAAAACGAAATTAGGGTTTGCAATCATACCATATCTGTTGCTTGTCCTTCCCCTTCTTTTTCTGAATCTCGATCGCTCCCCAACCCTTTACTCAGACACTAAACCTAAGAAAAATCCCGCTGAAAACTGACCCAAACCCTAATTTCTTCCACTAGAGAACAGAGCGGACAGAGAGAACGAGCAAACCCTAGAAGAAAAATGAAACGATACAAAGTTGCAAACTGTTTTCAATCCCACGAAGGATAAAATAGTCATTTAGCCTGTGCTACGTGTAATAATCTCGTGCTCGACATCTTGAGCCGTCCACATAAGACACGTGTAAGTAATCTGGACAAAGTCAAAAAAGTTTGACCAATCATGTGGGTCCAAGACGTTAGTGCTAACGGTTGTGGCATTAAATAAACTCTGAAAAAAACGGTGGCAGTTTCTTGAATCGGGATTTGCAAGTGTGGCAGTTTGTTAAAATTCCCATCTTTATTCCTCACGATGTCGTGGGCTGGGATGCTGTCTTTTCACGATGAATTGAAAAAAAAAATCTCGCATCCAGCACGTTCCAATCCAGCCTGGTCCAGCCTATTCTGGCACTGTATCTTGTTCTGATCCGGTTTTGGGCCGTACGCGATTAAAGTTGTTCCGGTTTTGTGTATATACAACGACAACTAAAATGTGAGGTACGTAACTAATGTTAATGTGCGTTTTAATATTGAATGTTTGTTGGGATTATTTATTTATTTTAAGAACATGCCTAGTTCTGTTTTTTTATTAAGATAAGTCCATAAGCGATCAATTTAAATTATGATTGCTGATCTCGATCATTAAGAATTTTGGTCTTAATGCTATTTTGTTCTCTTGAATATGATATTGGCTATAGTTGAATGGTGTCTTTTGTACAATTGGTTGTACCAACTTGATTCAAATGTATGTATTGGGGGTTTAGAAGTACTTGAACACCATTATTGCATATTTGATATTTTCTCCCCAAATTTGAATGTTCCGTGGAATGTAATCCACTTGCTCGACTATTAATCTGTCGGTAGTTTCAAAGATACGTTCAAATAAAATCACATGTATTCCAATTTTTGTGAAAAACTCACGTAAGGTGATATGAGTCAGAAAATTTCAATTTTCTCTACTTCATCCATGATACTAACGAACCAGTATATGCTGAAGTATTACAATAAAAGAACTATCTTTAGTAATATATTCAACCTAAAGTATGTGGTTGACATCTATAGTGAGATTCTCTTGGCCTATTGAGATAATGAATATTCTCAAATCAAGCTAAATGTAGCAAAATTGAAAATGGAAAGAACCCTGAAGTAATGAGGGTTAGACGTAATGACTCATATAAAGCATGTGAAAAGGGACATATATATCATGAGGCGAAGATGTATTTTTCCCCAATAGCATTGACACCAAAGTACAGGTATCAGCTGAATATGGGATGAAGCTAAGATGTAATTCTAGCTCCCATCATAAATGGAAGAGTTGGAAATGCACCTGGTCATAGGTGTTGATATATACAATTAATGTGTGTATCATAGTCGCAACCAATTTTCACATCAACTTTAATAGCAATAAGAACTTTGTCGGGCCAATTGACTATCTTATTCAGTTGAACTAGATCCAATATCTGCACCTATGGAATGAAAACACGAGACATAAATTCTCTAAAGGACTTGAGATATATTGGGTGAAATGTAATATATACTCATTCTAAAATAATTGAGTTAAATCCCATTTTTATTACGTAATAAGGCCACACCACTTATTAAAACTCTCAAGACCCAAATGTCTAACTCATAATTATTTTTCTTCCACTAGCTTAAGGAATTTAAACTAGTTGTTGAACTATTTCCTTATAATATGACTACAATAATTGGATCATCGAGCGTAACACTGCTCAAAAAGATAAAACAAAGACGTCACAAAATCTCTATATGTACCGAGAGATAATCACACCTTGTTAAATTCCAAAGAAACCCATGCAAATGGATATCATGTGGAACCTGACTGTGATGATAATGTAATTGATTGCATCTTTTATAGTCATTAATGTATTTGGAAGGAAACATACTTTAGAGAGACTAATGAGTCAATTTAGTGAAATGTAAATCACTATAGTATTAATTTGGATTATTGAATCCATATTGACTCCGACGATGAAATGTTGGAAATTGACTCATACAGACTTTGACATAACCATAAAGGCACTTTGGTTGTGACATGGTGTTTCGTTTTGCAAGGACTCATATGTACATCGATGTGTTTGAGTGGACGAGACAACGGGAAAAATATTGACATAATGCGAAGTAACGACATATCTCTCAATAAGTGTTTTCTAAAGTACCAGATGCACAACCCCCTCCCCCCCATTATGCTTTTAAGTAAGAAAGCATATCACTCATTTTACAAAATTTTCAGTAAAACAGGATCGAGACTATCCTAAGATGCAAATGGTAAACAATCCATGTTACAAAGATAACAAGGTGAAATTTAGAAAAATATTCATGCAGAATGGGGGACCATTAAAGTGACTTATGGATCTGGTGAATGTTTTGACATTTTGGACTAGTTATAGTTCCCAAGAAATTTGCATTTAAAAACTCCTAGCACATATTACACAATACAAAGTGCAAAGGCTCACCACCCTTATTAATTCTAGAGAATTTACATCAAAACGACTTGATGAATATTGCATGTTTAATATGATCAATATAGAGCATCCTATACCCAATGGTCTCGCAGAGGCTACCATCAAAGCTTACAGATGGTGCCTAAGGAATAGATTATGCGTACCAACCTATCTTTTATTGCTTTGGGGATATGCAATATTACATGCATCTTACTTAATTCGTTCGTTTTTGGAACCCAATATTAGTCAACATTTTCTGCGTACCAGTTGGTAACTGGATTTAAGCATGACATTCATGTTCTTACGCATTTTTGGTTGCACTATATATGTGCCATTACGACTCCACATCGTATTATGATGGGTCTTCAAAAATGTTAAGTAGTTATGTTGGAAATGAGTTCCCAACAATTATCCACATTTTAAAACTTTCGGAAGGAGATCTCTTACCGCTAGATTTGCGGGTTATCACTTTAAAGAGACAGTCTTCCCGTCGTTAGGTGGAGATAAGAAAAACTATTTTCTAAGGGAACGACAGGAATTGTCGTGGTGTGTTCCCACTGTGTCTCATATTGATTCTTGTACTCCAAAAATGTAAATGTGAAGTGATAAAGAATATTTGATTTTCAGAATGTACACTGATGTTGCTAAAGTGATGAGATCACACATACCAGCTGCAAACCTACCTGCAAAATTACAAATCCTCAATACGAGATATACAACATAGAATAAGGTTTTGCAACTACACTCAGTGGAAGTGTGGTTGAGGCCGTGGATCCATAAAGGAAGTTGGAGAGACCACTTGGTTCGATCAATCCTCACCTAGAAAGTAAGTAGGTGAGTAAGGCACAACTTATTTATATCATCAGAAATCATCTCATAAGATTGTCTCTGAATATGTCCATGAATCAAACCGGAGGACGCTCCGAAGTTTTAAACGATTCTAGAGAACAATGAAATCCTGACGGATTATGAGAATGCGTATGAGTCAATGGAAGGATCATACGTGCACAATGATGATATAATCCATAAATAGTTGCTCCAAAAGTAGAGCACAATGAGATTGAACCATGCTTTATTTTGATTAATTTCAAATAAATAACATATTTGGCCTACGCAATCCAGGTAGAACTTAGTTCTTTGACAAATATACATGTATTTGGTGTGGTAGTGCTAACCAACCTAGTGTAAAGCCTGTGGGACATATGTGGCTATATGTCACAAAGTGTAGTGAGAAGAATGAGGTCTTAAAGTATAAAGAATCACCTTGTGGCGCGAGGTTTCTCACAAACCCCTGGATCGCTTACTCTTTTGAACATCATAATGTTCAGTTAATTAGTTTGCTTGGTAGTTTCAAAAGAACTTGAAACATAGTAGATGTGGTTATATCTCTGGAGATTTAGACTCAAAGATATTTACAAAAGTGCATGATGGCATTTTGCTTCCCAAGTCGAATGACTCTAAACCACGGAGTGTATTTGCAGTTACACTAGAACACTCACTTATTGATTTAAACAATCTGGCGGATGTGGTATACCCGTCTAAGTGACTATGTGATTGGGAAGGGATAAACAAGTAAGGTTTCGTGCCATGCGTATTAAATAAGTTCCTGATTCAGAATTATAGCCATCTATGTCGACGGTATGGACATGATAAGTACTCTTAATAGAATAAGAGATCTTACAAAATATTTAAAATCTGAATTTGAGATAAAAATCCTGGGAAATCTCGATCTTATCTATGTTCTAAATTAGAAGACCGAGATTGTGGTATATTATTCCACCAGTTTGCATATGTCCATTGTCAGGAAATTTAACAAGGATGTGCATGCTGCTAGCACTCCCAAGATTAGCCGAGTTTCAAATGTACCTAAATGACCAATTCGTCTAAAGGAAGATGAAGAAGTTGGGTCGGGAGATGAACTTTCCTTATCTAAGTATAATAGACGCATTATTGTACTTAGCATAATGTACTCTACCAAATGTTACATCCTCAATGAACTTGTTATCTAGATATAGCTCAGCGCCAACGCAACGTCATTGGAATGGTATAGTGAATGTAATCATGTGCTTAAAAGTAACCATTGACATAAATTTGTTTTATCCATGCAAAGACATAAAAAGGAATGCTAACGAAAGTGCAATCCAAAGGTTGTTGATTATAAAGGAACGATAATCTCTTCTCCAACGAAAGTAATCAGGGGGAGATACGGTAGACTATTTTCTAAGTCATTACCGATATTCAGTTTCGAAAAGTACATAACTAAAGGAACAGTCTGGAATAACTCTGAAAGTAATCAGTGGGAGATGCCGACATCAGGGGGAGGATCCAAGGATATGACGTCGACATAATTTACTTCGAAATTGAAGTTGTGTTGTACTCTTTTTCCCTTCGATCGAGAATAGTTTTTCCCAAAGGGTTTTGTTACTCAACAAGGTTTTTAGCGAGACAATACTAAAAGCATCAAGTATATCTGAATCAAAGAAATGAAACACGATAGTCCGTTAAGAAACGTAACTTCCAGAATCAACAACATGGTTCTATAAACATCCAAGTCACCAAAGTAAAGTGTGATAAACTCCTTTTGACGGCATTAGACTAATGAAAATTGTCTGACATCAGGGGGAGCATATAATGGTGTGTTGAACTCTTTTCCTTGACCGAGGTTACTTTTTCCCACAGGGTTTTGTTGCTCGGCAAGGTTATTAATAAGACAACAACAAACACCGGGAAGTAATTTCCCAACTAAGGCTATTGTCTTTCCCACAAGGATTTTCTGCCTAAGGAGTTGTGAAGCAACTAATCAACTTAAACGGAACAAAGTGATCATCTGCAAAAGATCACCTTTATTTGCATCTGTCACGTTGGACTCTTTTCCCTTCGTCAAGGTTTTATCCCACCGGGTTTTCCTTGTCAAGGTTTTAATGAGGCAACATATTCGAGTCCAACTATGTTCTAAGTTTATTTAGTATTGTACTCTTTTTTCTTTAGTTCAGGTTTTGTCCCTCTGGGTTTTCTTGACGAAGTTTTAACGAGGAAATTAACTTAGACTCATCGATCTGTGAAGATCGTATTGCATGTGATGAATTACATGTAAAGTAAGAGACAACATGTGAAGTACTACATGTAAAGAGTTGTGCCAAGGTTTTATCCCACTGGGTTTTTATTGTCAAAGTTTTAATGAGGCAATTGATTTCGGCACAAGTCATCAAGGAGAGGACGACATTTGAAGAATTACATTCGAAGCACTATACGTGAAGCAATGCGTATGAAGTTCTATTGGACCGCACAAGAGGGAGTGTTGTAGGGCCTGTGACCCATAGATGTGCGACCCAACTAGGTAGTTAGGGTTTTCCCATGGTTGTATATAAAGCATACTCTACTGTGTAATATGGCTGCTGCCTATCAATAGAATCCCTCTTGTCGTTTCTCATATTCTTGGTCTTCTCTCTATTTTTCCCTCAAAGAAAAAGAATATTATTTTCTTATTTATGCAGTATGTTTACTGTATTTTTAGAACCATTAATTGGGGGATAAAAAAAGGAATTGGGGGATATAAGAAAAGGAAAAAAACTGGTTCCAGATATCAATTCGGGGTCACCCCTTATCTAAGTATTTTACGTATTACATAATCTACCCCTCACTAATCAGGATTAGTGATTAATAATAATTAGTAAAATCTTAAGATTTTTGATAGATGATTAGTGTGTGTTTTATTTGAATTTGGGTGAGTGAGGTGAGAGTAGAAGGAGGGAAAAATATTTTTGAGTGGAATTCTTTCTGTGAAAATGGAAGATGATTGTGAGGAGAGAATTGCAGCTGCTGAATCTTTAGCTCTACTACAACAAGGAGCTAACAACAACAACTCTCAATTGCAACTCTTTGTTAAGCCAACACCCTTGAATGATGATTTTGACGAGTATGGAGAGTTTTTCGAAGAAGCTACACAAGAAAGTAAACTTGCACAACATGCAAGCATCCCCAATACACAGGTAAAGCTGCTAGGAGGTTGAAAAATCGATTTTTTTCTTTAAACCCGCCATTTTTTCAACTGTAAAACCTCGGTGTCGGCATGGTCGTAGTATGAATACCATGCCGACAGACGCGTTACCGGCATGGTATTCATACTACGACCATGCCGGTAAAGCGATATCCCCCAATTTGAATATTGATCCGGCATAGTATTCTACCAAAAAACTATGCCGGTACGCAGTTAAATTTTTTACCTACCAAGGAATATACTACGAAATATTAAACCGACATGGGTTCATTGATAGGTTACCATGACGGAACTGCATGAAAAACATAGAGGAAACATTTCCATGTAAACCCAAAAACCGGCATGGAAAATTAATAATCATCAACGCCGGAACCAGTTACCGGCGTGGTACCATCAATTTCGAGAATGCCGGCAGTGGAACCGGCGTTGTTGAGTTTCAAATTTACAATGCCGGTACCTACAAAAAAACATACAGGAATAAATGTTTTCTAGAGCTAAATATCGGCATTACATATCAATTAATTAGAATGCCGGTAGCGTGTACCGGCTTGGGACAATAAATTACGACAGTGCCGGCACCTTGTTCTCCGGCATTGTTGTCTAATGAATAATCTATGCCGGAATATGTTTCAAATTTGGTCTTCAGTTTTGGCTAAGTTCGACAATGCCGGAACATTGGTCGAGCATGCTGGTACTTGTTTCCGGCATAGTGTTTTAATTTCGTTTGGAACTAATTTTCGTTCGATCTTTAGGTGGTGACATATATTGATCCAACAAATGCAAAGCCGCTTTATCGGGATACGTCGGAATACTATAAAATACCTCCGGTATGTGACCAAAGAATTTTTTACTAATGGATTGCTAGTAATGAACCTTCCAATGAATGTGAAATTGATCTTATGTAGGGAATAATATATCGAAATGAAGCAATCGCTTGGGCTAAAGAGACGGCTCTTAAGAACATGTCTGTGTTGGTGAGGAATACCGAACGTTCAAAGAGGCGTTTTGAGATGGCTTGCTAGAGAAGTGGGAAATACAAGGAGAAGAATAGCCACAAGAGAAAGGATTATGTATATCCAAAGAAGACTAATAGGGTATACAAGACTCGTACGAGGAAGAATGATTCCCCGTTTAAGCTTGTTTTCTGTTTAAATGACATGAACAATTGGGATTGTGAGGTTTTGTGTGGCTGTCATAACCACCGGGATCCGAAAGATTTTGTTGGTCACTTCCTAGTTGCGAAGCTGAAACCTCATGAGTTCGAGGATGTAAAGAGATTGACCAAAGCACTTATCAAACCGATACAAATTCTCAGAGGCTTCAAGGAAAAGGACGAGTCCAACGTGTCTTCTCTACGTACAATTTATAGCACACAAGAAACTATTAGAAGGGTGGAATAGGAAGGGAGGTCCGTTATGCAAGAATTTGAGAAGATGGCTTGGGATTACAACTACAGGCGTATCATTAAAAGAGGGCCGGACGAGAAGCCCCTTCAAATATTCATTTCGCATCCTTTGCTTTCACAATTGGCAAATACATATTGTGGTGTTCTTATGATGGATTGTACCTACAAGAAAAACAAATACAATATGTCGTTGTTCAACATCGTGGGGCAAACCTCGGAAAAGGTAACATTCATATTGGCTTGGTGTTTAATGGAAAACGAGAGGGACTATAATTATCATTGGGCATTACGATAATTGAAATTATTCTTTCGGGAAAATCAACTTCCGAGGGTGATCGTAACCGATCAAGATGATGCATTAATGAAAGCATTCGACGTCTTCCCGGACGCACAAAATTTCCTATGTACATATCATATACGTCAAAATATCATAAAAACTTGTCATGCCTTGTTTGAACCCACTAAGGCGGATATTAAGAAGAGAATGATTGTTCAACTAGAGGAAGATGTTCGAAAGCACAAACTATCCCCCGAAGAAGAAGAAGATGAGAGAGGCAAGATAAAGGAGCGAGTGGACAAAGAACATGCGGAAAATCATAAAAAGTGGTTGGAATTTCTAAGAGATTGGGAGAAATTTTATTGGTCTCTTACCGAGGTTATGTACGAAAAGAGATTGGAGAAGTTTATTGCCGATTGGAACGAAGTTTATCCGACTTCCCTATGGTATTGTCGGACTCAATGGTTGGATAAGTTCAAGGAAAATTTTGTGCGTGCATGGAAAAACCGGTATAGACACTTCAAGACTGAAGCAACTAGTGCAGCGGAGTCCGCTCATGGGAGATTTAAAGATCTCATCCAGTCTGGTCAAGGCAATGTGGTTACGGTCACCGAGGCAATGGAGCAATACTTTAAGGCTGATATCAATAGGATCTAGGTGGCTTTTGAGAAAATCTCAATGGAAAGGATGACTCAATTTCTTCGTTATCGTAAGTTGCTCCAAGGAATAGAATTCAACGTCTCTCATTGGGCAATAAAACATATGATGAGAAAAATGGAATATGAGAAAAATTACAGAAAACCGGGTGATGTGTGTATTTTTCCCGACATGTCCTCATTGGGGCTTCCGTGTCGTCATATGCTTGTGAAGTATGAAGAAGTGATACCTATTGAGGTTATTGATCCGTTTTGGAAGCAACTATCTTTCGACCCTCCCCCTTCGGGAGATCCAGGGAAATCTCCATGGGATACGAACGAAGCAAAGGAATTCTATGAAGCTTACACACAGTGGCACCTCGGTAAGCCGGCAAGTCTTGTTGAGCCAACTAAGGCTAATTACTCGCCCATGGATGACACATAGCGAAGAGCCAGGAAAGGGAGATCCAATAGGTAGACCCCAAACTAAAACGTCAAGGAGAAAAAAAAGGGTAGAATTGAAAGGAATGACTCAACGTGAAGAAGAACGCGCAGCAAGTAAGAAACGAGATCTAACCGCAAGTGAGATTTCGGAACAAAGGTTCGTGGAAGCGCAGGTTCCAAACAAAAGATGTAGGCCGAGGAAGGAACCGGTATCAAGTCAAAAACAAACGAAGGAACCGCTAATTGACTTGGAGGAACCACATTATCTTCATCCTCACTTTCCTTTTCATCTTGCTCATCTTGATCATCGTGGTCACGGATTACAGCTCGACTACTGTCATCACCACTCTCCAAAATTATCCCTTTTTGTCTCAGCCCCCAAACACTTTTTACGACCTTCATCTTTCCCTTGAGGAGGGAGATATTGAGGAGTATCAAGACCGTTCTTCCTTCTTCTCTTAGTGACAGAATCTTTAGTTTTTCTTTTGTTAGCCTCCTTGACTTTTGACCTATATCATTAATCACACGAAATGAATGTGAGACAACTCACTTTCAGTTTTTCCACCGGCATTGACTTACTGAAACAAAGCACGCCGGTTGTCTGTTTCGGCATTAAGCAATGACTGTCGACAATGCCGGTAATCATATGTAATTATTATGTATGTTTCTAGTCCACTACCGGCATTCTCGAAATAAATCAATTACATGTCGTAACCTGGTGCCGGCATTCAAATCAACCTAAAAATGTATGCCGGTACTGGTGATAAATTCATAAACTCTCCTGTATGGTTTAAGTCCACTACCGGCATGCTCGAATTTTCACAAAAGAATGCCGGTACTATAAACCGACATACAATGGAACCAAATGTCTATGCCGGTACTGGTGACAAATTCATAAACTCTCCTGTATGTTTTTAGACCACTACCGGCATACACGAATAGTTATAAATGACTGCCAGTACCAAGAACCGGCAGGGAATTCGACCCAAATTCTATGCCGGTATCTAACATTCAGTTTCTGGTGAATCTGCGGAGTGAAACCGGCATTGCATTCATCCTAGATTGAATGCCGGAAGGTAAAAACGGCACCGTATTCATACATATTTCAGTGCCGGTAATCACTGAAACTAAACTGTTTCAGTTAGGATTTACGATTCTAACCTAAATCCATTGCTATAAATCGATTAAAACACTCATAAAGTAGTTTAAAATCACTTACCTTCTCACAGAAGCCATGGTTGCGAGAGGTTGATTGTCCGAATCCGCTGCTTGTTCTTCTTCTTGCTCTTGAGCAATCTTAGCAATTTTTTGTTCCTGTTTTTGTTGAGCAATCGATTTTGAGTTCGATTGTGCATTCGTTTTCTTTCGTGGAGGCATTGTTTAGGATTTGGGTAGGTTAATCGACGAAGAAATTTTTGAATCGACGATTAATCGACGAAGAACAGATGAAGAACGATGAATTTTTTTTTTCAAAAACCTAAACCTAGGTCAGTGCCGGTAGATGGAAGAATGGGATATGTGTTTGGTTTTTAGATTTTAAGTTTTAGGCGAAAGGGTATAGTAGTCTTTTCATAATATTTTTTAATTAATCAAAAGGTATTTTAGTATTTTCATACACAAAAATCATTCCTTAGCACACACCATGACCATGGGTTTAAGGAAGTAATCAATATCCCAACTTATTTTTTTATCCCCAATTAATTGTTCTATTTTTATCGTTTCTATATCATTTTTACAACCTGACCTCATTGTAAACAACACTTTTGATTCAATACTATAAATTTGCCGCCACAAGAATATAAATGTCAAAGAAACTAAACCTAAATCTAACTAAATGTTAAAACCAAGTGGGGTTTAATGACCCCACACGACCCCATTTCCCTCGGCCCCTGATCACGAACAATAATGGAGAGAGGAAAAATAGATTACAAACCTTAAAATCAGTCAACCTGGTTATAAATGACAAACTGTTTTACACTATTTTATCAGTTAACAAAAGACGTTTTTTTTTTTTTTTAATATATGGAAATTCAAGGTTAAAATGAATTTAAGATCAAAAACAAGATAATACAAAGTAACAAGAACATACCGTAAAAATACAATACCGAGAAATCCGATAAGAGAAAGAGAAGGATTACCGGAGTAAGACAAATACAAGTATGATTAAGATCCGACTAAATCGGAGGAAGAATGATTTTTCTTGGAAGTAAATCCCAACCATTGAGTTTGTTTATCTTCTTTCGAAAGATATGCTCCCAAAATAGGAGTGATTTTCTCAAATTTCTTGAAGCTTCAATGAAATCACTGATGAAGATGAAGATATTGTCGTTGGAGAGCATCACTATCGATCTTAGAACCCAACCCAACCCAATAACCAAGAACCGCCAGTAAAGCGAAGATAAACCTCAAAAAAGTAGATAAAATCACCATAATTATGTAGATAAGTAGAAAACATTATAAAATTAAGCTAAAATTATTAACTAACCTAAAAATTAATAAAAGATGAAAAAATCTGCTAAGATCCGATCCAAAATGGACCAAATCTGAACATAGAAGAATTGTTCTTGATGATTTTGTTAAAGAATAAAAGGAGGGAGAGAGATAGGGGAGAGAGACTTGTATTTTAATTTAAAGTTGGTCGTGCGTTGGTTCTCCAAAAGACTAAGTTCTTGTTCATGAATCCCAGGAATGTCAGTTAATAAAAACCATAATTCCAGCGGTGTTTGTGATTCTAGCTTAATTTATCTTAAACCAAAACCGGTGACCTGATCTAGAAGGAGAGTGAGATGGAGAAGGAGGCCAGAAATTTTGATTTCCTTAAAGAGTGATAATAAGATATATCGGATTATTCGGAACAAATTTAGGATTATCAAACTTTAACTTCTAAAGAATTCTCTATATAAAAATAGAGTTTATTCGAACGACGTGGTTAACCGAAATTTCTGGTTGATTCTGACCCCACCATTTTTATTTTTATGGTAATTGTAAAAAAAATTGGAAAAGAAAATCCAAGAATATATATTTTTCCCCACCAAATAATTTATAGAAAATCACATTCAACAAAAATTATTTCCGAAAACAGCTAAATCTCGAAAAAGCCTTATAGAATTACCAAAAATATATTGAAAAATTAATCATAATATATTTTAATTTAATTTAATCTAACATAGAGTTTCACAAACAAATTAAAATAAAATCACATAGAAATATGTATTATTAATCATGATTTCATCACAAATTAAATCAATCATACAAAAAAAAAATCCAATGTCCATTGTTCAATTACATTTATTCCAATGAAACTAATTTTAATTATAGTTCCAAACTACGAATAATTAAATAAATTCTAGTTCTAATTGCAATTTACAATTACAACTCCAAATGAAATTACAAAAACGAAGCTAAATCATGCTTGAACCAAATATGAGTCAAAAGCCCAAATTAAAAATAAAAATGTTTAGAGTCGTGGATACATACTAATAATTCGAATTTTCCTCTCCTTTGCTAGAACATTTAATTGTTGGTCCTGTAGAATATTAAAGATACAAAATTAACAACCTAAAAACTCAATACCATCCTCACTCCAGAATAAAAGTAGCACTGGTGGAGCTTACCCCCTCTCTTATTGGTCGGTGAGCATAACCTCGCGCTCTCATTGGTTAATTGAAAAACCATTCGTATTCGTCGGATGAAATTTCGTTAGATATGGTGCGTTGATCTGATAATGTGCGGTGTAGATTGGGTGGATTGTCGGGACACACACGACGAACGACCCTCATTATTTAGAAAAGTTGTTATATTAATTTCGTGCATTTATTGTGAAAATCCAAAAAATAAAGAAAACTACTATATTAATATCGGACATTTATGATTAAAATAAAAAAAAATCAATTTAACATATTTATGGAATCAAATAATATAATTTATATTTTTTGAATCTTTTATAATTTCATGTATTTATTATGGAAAATCCAGAAAAAAAAAACTATATTAATTCTTACATTTATGAATACAATAAAAAAATATCAATTTAACTTATTTATGGATAAATTAATGATATTTATATTATTAAAATATTTTGTAAGGAAAAAAAGAAAAAAAACATAGAAATGACAAAAATATTACTATATTAATTTTTATTAATTTTTTATAATTTCATGTAGTTATTATAAAAATCCAGAAAATAATAAAAAATACTATATTAATTTCGTACATTTATGACTACCTAAAAACTCAATACCATCCCTCACTCCAGAATAAAAGTAGCACTCGTGGAGCTTACCCTCTCTCTTGTTGGTTGGTGAGCTTAACCTCACATTCTCAATGGCTAATTGAGAAACCATTCGTATTCGTCGGATGAAATTTCGTTAGATGTGGTGCATTGATCTGATAATGTGCGGTGTAGATTGGGTGGGTTGTCGGGACACACGTGACGGACGACCCTCATTATTTAGAAAAGTTGTTATATTAATTTCGTGCATTTATTGTGAAAATCCAAAAAATAAAGAAAACTATTATATTAATATCGGACATTTATGATTAAAATAAAAAAATAAATTCAACATATTTATGGAATAAAATAATATAATTTATATTTTTTTAATCTTTTATAATTTCATATATTTATTATGAAAAATCCAGAAAATAGTAAAAAAAGACTATATTAATTCTTACATTTATGAATACAATAAAAAAATATCAATTCAACGTATCTATGGATAAATTAATGATATTTATATTTTCAAAATCTTTTGTAAGGAAAAAAAGAAAAAAAAATTAGGAATGACAAAATATTACTATATTAATTTTTATTAATCTTTTATAATTTCTTGTAGTTATTATAAAAAATCCAGAAAATAATAAAAAATACTATATTAATTTCGTACATTTATGACTGAAATTAAAAAGAAAATCAACTCAACATATTTATGGAATAAAATAATAAATTTTAAATTTGTAAAATCTTTTGTATGGAAAAAAATTCTGGAAATGGTAAAGAAAACTACTATATTAATTTTGGTTTTTGATTCTTTTTAAGGAAAAAAATCAAATTTATAATAATATATTGATTTTGGCCTTTATTCGATTTATCCAAATATATACTACAACACTGCTTAGATCGCATATCCATGGGACAGCGAGGTACGGACGTGTACGCAGGCATGCCGTCTACACGCATGACCCGACCAAACTAGCATGCACGCAATCGGCCGGAAACCCTAATTAGGGTTTGCGACATGCATATGTCGCAAATTGATCGCGAGCATCCGTTTTCACCAGCTTGGATGAAGGGTCCAGGAATAGATTAAGCAGGTCCGGAGAGTATCAACATGATCAATGTGGACCCATCTCTCCATGTCCGACCGACCAAGACAAACCATGGCTAGGTGTCTCGATTCGTGCGCCCAAACTAGGCATGGTCGCGCGGTTTTCTATTGCAAACTGATCTCGACCACTCGACTTTACCAGACAAGTTGGTCTTTGAGGACCTCCTAAACCCTAATCCAACGGTCGCAGATGTGGGTCGCAAGTCATCTCGTCCGTCCAACTTCGCCAGCTTGGACGGACAACCTAAGACAGGAGTTAGGCGACCAGTGAGGCACCACCACGATCACCGTCCACCACTCTTCCACACAGAGTGATCGGCCAAGTTAGGGCTTACCTGTACAACCTCCAAACGATCACTCGAAGATGGTCGGACGTGATGCTATTTTAAGACGCTTAATCGTGACTTACTCCGTTAAGCCTTAAAATAGCGATGCTTCATACATGCTGAATATATTCGATGCATTACATGCATAGAATACACACGATATTTCATAAATATCGACTTCCTAAATAACTTAGATATTTAATCTAGCATCACATGCTACCTTTTGTGGGTCCCACGATCCACACATTCGAGACATTAATCATGTCACAAACTGGGGGACACTTACTGAGGTACCGGTATGGCGGTTTACAGCGTGCAGCGCACAACGCGCCATCATAAGAACGTGTCAGGAAGTCATGAACGGTTAGTGATGATGGGAGAAGTGGGCTTTACCTGATCGTGTGACAATTACCACGGCTCCACTACTCCACTTCCTCCACTTCCCATGAGAAACGTGGATTAGGCGCAATGACTTGTATAAATAGGTTCTCCTCCCTATTTCCGAACAAGACAACGAGACAGAAGCCAAGTGTTGATATAATCGTATTCCAACACCAGAACTGATAACTTTCATTCTGCAAGCCAGTTCAGCTTTCTGATACAAGTCATACACAGCCAACACCTTCACAAATCTCAACACCTTCTTCGCTTCCCTCCCTAAGATCAACCCCATCTCCTTCATTTTGTGACCGAAGCAAGTCTGGAACGGTCATTTCTTGGTTTAGGCCAGAGTTTTACAGATTGATTTCTCGAATCACAAGCACTCCCGTACAGTGCATTTGTTTAGGGTTTAGATTCATTTCTCATCCAACAGATTTAGAGTTGATTTAGTTTATTTGGTATGAAAATCCCGACAACAGATTTATTTCAGAATAAACTCGGTTGGAGTTAAATAAATATTTTCATGACCATTTAACGCAATTAAATTCCATAACACTTCTCATTAATTTTTTTCTTTGCAGACAAGTCTCAAGGGTCTATATAAAGGACATAGGTGGTGCTGCACACCTACACCACGTATCTGTCGAAAGAAAAAGCGAAATGGACAAGGCGAATATGGCTTTGGAGGGAAATCTCAAGGTTTGTGTTTTTTTATTTCAGTGATTGTATCTTTTAGGATTTTTTGTTTGTTCTTGCTTTATGTGAAATTTGTACAACCGGTGCGTAGATGCAGACAGACAAGCTTCGAAGATGGTATATACCCGTTCAGGAATCTCATAAGGAATCAAGTTGCTCAGAAGGTCGTGCAAGCATTGGTGCTTTAAAAACGGAGATTCAAAAATAAAAATAAAAATAACGGCCAACTATGGAGTCTTGACCTTCATCTCATTGATTAGGAAGTGAGTTAGTAGATTATATTTCCCTTTCACATGCATTTGAATTATTTATAAACTGGTTTAATATTGGATTTAACAAATGCAGGGTACTTAGATACATGCCAGAGTAGGTAAAGATCAAATACAGTTGTTTGAAGGGAAAGTTGAGGAGGGCCCTGTGTATTCCATTCAAATATTTAGTATTGCAAAACCAATTGCCGGATACAGGATTGTCCCTTTCGACAATGTTAGGTGGCTAAATAGATTTTCCAAGATACAGGTGAGAAGTAGGTCAATAAGTGAGTTGTTTTTGTATTTAAAAAACATTTCATGCATATAACATTTACATCTTTTTATATGATTCCTGCAGCTGTGATTAGAAGGCTTAATTCGGCGACAAACGATTGTGACAAAATCAGTTAAGGAATGCGAAAAAAAAAGTAATGTATATATGCGGGAGGTTGTGATAGAGAATGAAAGGTATATTTGGCCGTTTTTCGTCAGTTTTTTAATTTGGTATTTTGTGGATTATGCTAAATGATTTTTTGTTTGTGCTAGGGGAACTACAATGAAAGTAACCCTCTGGGTGATTTGGTACATGTAATAAAAGATGGAATGCTGGAGAGCCGAATGTACATGTGCTGATGATTATCACTGGAACACATGTAAAAGATCATTTGGGTAATATGTTTGATCGCATAATGCTTTTGTGCATAAAAGGTGGTTCAGCTACGAATATTGATGTAATATCACATTACAGGTGCAATTAGCCTCTGTACTACGCTTGATCAACGACATTCGTGGATCTCGATGTTCAACAAGTTCATGATTTCAGAACAAAGTAAGTCTAATCAACAATTTTCTCTTTCCCTTATGGGAAGATGGTTTTGCGGGTTTAGGATGTATTTTTTTTTTTCTTTACACATCTATTTTAATAAATTAGGAAAAACATATAGAGTTTATTTGTAAACTGTTGAGGAGTCCTACAATGAGTTTATAATATACGCTAGTTTCTTTCTTTACAAGTCTGTTTATATAGCCGTATAGAGTTTAATTATAAGTTGTTGAGAAGTCCCACAATGAACCTGTTTTGAATAGATTCCAATCTATTTCTTCATTTGTGAGTTTAGGCACATAGTAGGATAAAGAAGTTGTTCATCGGTAAACTGTGCTTCAATGTTGTTTTTCATCTCGAAGCATGTATTTAGAGTTCATTAATAGAATGTTAAGGATAATGCAGTAAATTTAACGAATAAAATATATAGATTGGTTAGCTTACGATGCATATTTTTATTTTTCAGGATTTTTGGGAGCCTTTGGAGGTCGGCGGGATTGATTTAAAGGAGGAGGACAATCCAAATGAAATCATGGTGAGTCTTTTTGATTTGACTGAGATGTTGCAGTATGAAAGTAACAAGGTATGTACACATAATAAACATTTTTTTGTATTGCCAGTCCAAGGATATTTAGATTGCTGGTTTCAGCTATAATATGGATCTAATCCCCATTATCTTTTTGTGATCTAGGATAATATCTGCTGCTGAGAGGCAACCGTTGTTGGATCGACACATGGTTGGGATTTTTTTTTCGTGTGAATTTGAATCTAAATACAGTTTTTTTTTTTATGATATAATCAATCACTTCATCCATAATCAGACACTTTGCCAATAATCCTTTTTAATAAGAGGAAAGTAACAACGAGTAATAATCTTTATTGATAACTATTTTTGTAGGTATCTATTTCAGCTAAAAGTGGTCGTTGAGTCAGAAAATGAAACATTTATTGACATAGGGCATAATGCTGAAAAAATACTAAAGTACACTGCCAAGGAACACGTTTAATACGAAGTATACTGCGAAAAGGTATATAGAGATTCCCTTGCAGATTTGTTTTCATATTTGATGAGGTTGCACTCATTAACTTACTCACTTCCTTACACAGGTGAATAAACCGGGATAAGCTTGAGAGTATATGATAAGGTCATGAATGAGACCTTTGTGTTTGGAGGTGGAGAATGCGATATAGGAAAAATTCGGCCTTTTAACGTCAAGAAGATGATGAATCTCTATTTTGTTTCAAACCAAAATAATTCCCATAAATATATAATAAAATTATCCATTTACATCGTTAAAAATCCAACAACCAAATTATTTAAGTAATCAATATAACTTAGATTCCTTTTGTCAATAAAGGTACTCCAGTCCAAAAAAACAATTTGCTAATAAAGGTACTCCAATCATTAGTAAACAATACTAACGGTTAAGCAACAATCACGTATTGGAAATGGAGTCTTAGTGGGATGTTAGTTCATTTCCTTGATCGAAGTACTTCATCTGTTTTGTACTATTCATAGAAGGGTTATTTAACGCTTGGTACCCAACAAATGTCCAATACCTAGCTTTGATACCCAATATTCAAAATGTTAAGGGTTGGTACCTTGACTCGTCATTGACTTAACTGATTTAAAATTCGGTCACAAAATATAGGTTATTACCGTATTATCCTTAAGAAACATAACAATGACTTAACGTCCAGTTATAGTGGTTACACATGTCCGAATCTGAATATGTCACCTTAATAAAACCCTGAAACCAAACTCATCTTCACTACAAGGTGAATCAACTACAAACCCTAGTTCAATTTGTCCCTGTGGATATGGTGAATCAACTACAAACCCTGTAAGTGGTCCAACAACAGTTGGAATTCTAACATATTCTTCTCCTAATGCCCCAGTTTTAGCTAAGTACTCCTATAACGTCATTTTATTAAATATCATCTTTTATTCTTTCCGATCAACATCGTCATCATCACCACCACCGCTAATTTCTCGCCATACTTCAGCAGTTGTCTTTGGATAACTTTCTTGTCGAGATAAATTGGTTTCTCCATCACCACCGCCACCACCAAGAGTAATAGTAGAATTAGAGCGTGGACAAAGCTTGCTAGGAGTCCACGCTTTCTTCCTTTAGGTTGTCATACCAGGTGAACGTTGTGCCTGTGAGTGAGTTGGGGAATTCTTTTAAGCATAGTTTTCCATCGGTAGCTATGTCGTTCATTGTTGATAAGAATCGGCTGAGATGTTCTCGCGCATTTCCTTGTCCTTCGTACACTTTGAACTTTGGCGAGATGTAGTCTTCGGGATACGAGTATTCTCGGATGTGCGCGGGGTATGGGTTATTCACGCGGCAATGACTGTCCTGTTTTACCACATGGTAGTTCTGTTCTAGGTACTCGGAAATTTCTTTTTGTGACGGTATTGTTGTCTTGTCGCCTTTGTGTTCTTAGCCTTTTGTTGCCTCCTCGGGGGTACTTTGTCCTGCCATCACTGCCCGTGTTATCCAGTTTTCAAGTTCTTGTCTCCTTCGTGAGCACTCATTCAATTCTTCATGTATGTTTTGTAAAGTTGATGACTTGGGTTTCGCTAGTCGAGCTTGTAAAGACCCCCAAGCTCGTCAACGCTATTAGACCGGTCAAGAGTCGATCTAGAGATGATCAAGAGACGATTTGCCCGCTAAGGACTCGATTAGTTAATATAGATTTTAACTAATAGGAATTAATCTAACAATGATCTAGATACAAAATTAGTATCACTAGATAGATCTCGAAAGTTTACGTGGAATGGACTACTCGAACGTGTCTTCGGATACCGGACGAGGCAGATATCAAAAGATTACTATGAAGGGTAAAATCGTCATTTCTCGGAAAATGTTATTGATGCAACACAGGCACGTTGTGGCTGTAGGTGTCTAAGTGAGTGGGTGTAGCGGTGAAATCCTTTGGCCTTATCAACACCAAAGTCGCAGAGAGAGTTTTATTTTATATTCTTTCTTCTCTTTCTTATTTTCTTTCTTCTTTCTTCTTCTTCTCTGCTTTTCCTCTGTTCTTCTCCCATTCGAGTATTAATTGATGAAATGGGGTTTTGATATCAAGGGAAGACGATTTAGATTAAGTAATGATTGTTAATGGTGGTGTTGATTAGAATAGATGATTTGGGGTCGATGTGAAGGTGAAACAAAGAGAATCAGAGTTGGGGTTTGTAAGTAGAACTCAGAGATAAGCTAGAAGATGAATTTGAGGTTCTAGGATATTGATTAGAGATGGTGTTTTGATTGATTTTAAGATTTGAATGGATATACCGAGTTTGAATCATAGAAGCAAAGATTAGAAATTGAATTAGGGTTTTGTTGAGAGTTGAAGATGGTGATACAGATTAAGAGTCTGAAATCGAGAAAATAGAAGTAGAATTAAGAACCAGTGGATGGTGCTGGTCTCAATTCAGGTGTTGATTCAGATTCAAGAAGAATCGAACAAGGAAATTTATGGTTTCTCATATTTTGAATTGTTTTTATGGAATTGAGTATGAATTGATGGATTGTTTCGTGGGTTTGTGTTTTTATTGGAATTCCTGAGTTTATGCCTTAGATGATGAAGTTGTGTATGTGTGTTGGGTGATAGAGATGGAGTTTGCAGATGATGTATTCATTGTGCTTGAATGGAATTTGGTGGTGATATGGCAGGTGGTGATGAAGCTTTTGGTTATGAAATTATAGAGGTATTGGTAGTGATTGCAGTTGAGGAGGTAATATCAATATTAGTGGTGTTTGTATAATAAGTGAACTGAAATGTCAGTTATAGTGTGGTTATTGTAATTTTGGATGATTAGTGGCGGGATCGTTATGCAAGGATGTGGGGTTGGCGATGTTGTGTTGTTGTCGAATTCTCAGAGGTGGTGAGTTGAGTTGCAGGTGTTAGTACTGAATGAACATAATTGAAAGAAGAGATTGAGTACAATCTTAACGATTGGATTGAGATTGATGTCTCCGATAGGCACGATATAAAAGTAATCACAAACATCTTCGTCTCATCGTTTGTGATTCCACAATATCTTCTTTCGCCGCGTTGATGTAGTTTTTTAAGTTGTTGTAAAGTGGTACGAAAGATGTCGTTCACTGAGACTTGTAAAAGATGATTTTTAGATTTGAAATAAAATAAAAAACGTTGTTATCAAGATTATAAAAACACTGAGACAAAAGATTCCACCAATCTCCAATTTCTATGTGATTTAATCTAATCAATATTCATGCAACTCTTAACGTTTAAAGTGATTCTAATATTTTCTCCTAGACAAGTAGATTCTCAAAACAATAGTTGTAAATCGAAAGCATGGACCATCAAAAAATTTAACCTAAGCATGACCCATCAATTGAGAACACAACCACTTAATCAGAATCATATATTCAATTTTAGTTCAGTGCAAATAATCATAAAAGAGATTGCAAAAATTAATTAAATAGAAATTACCACATAGTAATTGGAAAAATGGCTTCCTCCGTCGCCTCAAAAAAGGGGTTTAGCTCCTCACATTAATCACTTGCTCAAAATACATGTTTGTTGCTCAAAAGTTGATTAAAAGGGAGAAAAGGTATAAAGCAGCGAGTTTGTAACAGATATAATTGTTACAGAAGTCACGGTTACAGAGAAGCCTTTAAAAGAACTGTTGCGAACTTTATTAATTGTAAGAAAAACTGTTACAAAAGAGAATGAATATGAAGGAATAGGTGACGGTTCCTGCGACTGCTCTAAGGTGTTGTTCTATGTTCTTCTTCTTCTTCGTCTGCAGCTCGCCTGTGAATTTTTCTTTCTCTTCTGTTTGGGTTCTAAGCTCTCAGAAACTTCTCTAAAGTGTACTAAGGTCTCGATACCTCCTCTGAGACTCTGATTAACACCTTATATACACCACAGCCCCTCAAATCTCTCGGGAATCTTCAAAATATCTTTCTTATTCTTCACGGCCAAGTCACGAGAATAATTTTGTTTTATTTCCTCTTTTTGCGTCCCTGAGTTGTCGAATATCTTTCTAACCTTCTATAGAATGAAACAGAGGATATCTATCCCTTATTTCTACGTAACTGCCAATTATTCAACCAAAACTTCCTGGTAAAATCGATAATATTTCCACCTCCCTGTTTCCTCGAAACTTCCTTATTTTCTGATTCCAAAACCCTTAGCCACTCTGTTTCAATAAGACAGGCCCAAACTAACTTGGTCCGATGAAAATCCATGAAAAAATCTCGTCTAAATCCAATTCAGGGAGGTTCGCAGATGAACCGATTCTTCCCGCCTCTGTTTTGATAAAACTCGAAGATACAACCCAATTTAACTGATTCTATCAATCATACCAAGCCTGTTTAGTTAATTCAAGTCCATCCCGTCAAAATCTCCGGTCGAATCTTCCTAGAACAGCTCCGAAATCCAAACCCTAATCTTGAACTTTGCTGCATAAACTTTCCCGCCAAAACCAATAATTTGAATTCTTGAAGATGAGTGCCCCTTATCAGATTGATGGTTGTGATTAGAAGTTTGGTTACCCCTTAGTAATTAAGGTGCCTCTTATCCAAAGTGGGGGTCCAAATAGCATGTGTCCTTCGGGTGTCTTTAACATTTTTCTGGGATGTCTCCAACATACTTTCGGTGTGCCTGTAGTACATCTTCTGGGTGCCTCCGGAGGTTCAAATGCCACTTTCGAGCAACTTTCTTCACAAAAGCTTATTTCTCCAAAAACACCTATAAAGATATATAAAAAGACATAATAAATACAAAATCGAGCACCAACAAAACATATAATTGAGAACAAAACAGACACATAAATGCGTCTATCACGCGTTGATTAAGATTATTGTGAGGTGATTGATAATTCTAGGTTGTTCTTCGGGAATATAATTCCGAGTTATCAATTGGTTCCTGTTCACCTTGATTTATCAAAAGACGGAACAAAACCGTAGGTATTTCTGTGGGAGACAGATTTATCTATTACCGTAGACTTTTCTATGTGATACATATTTGTTTATTAAAGTCTTCGACTTTGGGTCGTGGCAACTCTTAGTTGTGGGTGAGATCAGCTAAGGGAATCAAGTACATAGCATTCTGCTGGGATCAGAGACGTAGGAGCATAACTGTACCTTGGATCAGTGTGAGATTGATTGGGGTTCAACTACAGTCCAGACCGAAGTTAGTTTGTAGTAGGCTAGTGTCTGTAGCGGCTTAATACACTGTGTGTTCAATCTGGACTAGGTCCCGGGGTTTTTCTGCATTTGCGGTTTCCTCGTTAACAAAACTTCGGGTGTCTGTGTTATTTCCTTTCTGCATTAGATTGTTTATCTTTATAATTGAAATATCACAAGTTGTGCGTTTGAATCAATCAATTGGAAATCCAACCTTTGGTTGTTGATTGAAATTGATTGATACTTGAACATTGGTCTTTGGTACCGTTCAAGTGATATCTCTTGTATTCAATTAGACTCGCAGATTTCTATTTTCTTGAGTAAGTATTGAATCGAGAAAGAGAAATATAATTCTTTGATATACTTTATTAAGATTGAGTCTAGTTGATTCTCTTGAAAGTATATTAGAGTTAGTCCATACAGATTTCTAATCAAAATATTGGGTGTGGTTGTTGTACCCCCGCATTTTCAGGAATATATTGCATATCTTGAGAATATTTTCGGTTTTGGAAATTCCTTGGTGTCCGAACTTCCTTGGTCGATAAATATCAAAGTTTTAATTTCGAGCAAACTAATCCTCAGAGCCAGCAAAACTACTTAGTTGTGTTGTTACTAGTGGAGCCGCCTATTCGGAGAGGAAAGTAACCTAATTAGGCGAAATCTCTTACGACCGCTCAGTTTAAAGAATTCTTTGGGATTGAAAAGCTCTATTAGTACCGTTGGTGGGAAACTAGAAAATTGTGGTTTATTATTAGTTTTCGATTGATTTGATTGACTAACGGTTGTTGAACTTTGATTGCACCTAGTTTGTTTATGCTTGAGAATCTTCTGTTCTGATATAAGATTCACTCAAACTAGATCGAAGTTTCGACGGGGAGCTTTATACTGTTTGTAGATCTAAATACTTCTTGTGATAATCCACTGTTAATAGACTCCATTCTGTGCGTGATTGATCACAAGAGATTCAAGTGTGTGTGCATGTATTTATTGAAGATCTAAGAAGATTTGAATACAAAGAAGACTTTGAACATTTTTGATTTGGGTTCATAATCTTTGGTGTGCTCACTACTTATTTTGTTAAAGAGGATCCAACTACAATCGGTTTATCCTTGTGGTAGATTGCATTGATTAGTTGAGTAGATTGGCATCAATACAATTCTTTGTGATTCAAAGTATTGATTGAAAAATCTTGACAATTACTTTGGTAGTTGTTATTAGATAGATCTAAGGACCTGACAAAGGAGTTTATTGGGATAAACGGAAGAGCCTTTTGTCGAACTGACATCACTTGGTTGAAAAGAGTTGTTACCAAACATATTTGTTGTTCCTTTATTGTTTGGAATACGAACCAAAGGAATTGTTCCAAGTACGTGACTTATTACAAGTTGGAGGCGTAAGAATACAGACGGAACTAGGTAAACTATAAGTTTAGTTGCTTGGTCTCAACTATATGAAGTTGGTTTGATTTTGTATAGCGGCTTAATCCTAAGAGTATTCAATTATGGACAAGGTCTCGGGGTTTTTCTGCATTTGAGGTATCCTCGTTAACAAAATCTTGTTGTGTCTTTTACTTTTCTATTTCCGAAATTATAATTTTTTTTTATAATTAGAAGTAAAATACACAAATGTTAATTCCTATTTACTTGATAGTAATCCTATTGTATTTGGTTAAGTCCGAACTATTTATCAAGTAAACATACTTCGTTGTTGTATTGTCTCGATCTTGTATCCATATTCAATCACACAAGTTATCTTGTTGTCGTATTGTCTCGATCTCATATCCATAGACAATCACACGAAGTATGAACCGATTAGTTGTATTGTCTCGACTCAGTCCATAAATAATCACTTTCGGAGAAAGGACTTATAGGTGGAAAAGTTTTAGATTGAGGTATATTTGGGTACCCTCGTCTTTTTCAAAATTTCCCTTAGTCCGATAAATCAACTAAGATAACCTAGTTCTTAACCGAATCGATTGTGTATGTACAATCGCTTATTTCGATAAGACATAAATATAGTTCAGAATTAACTCAATTTATCTTATCAGGTTCTAATTATTCATAAAATAACTTAGGCCTTCCTTTAGACAAGATAAACACTAGGTAAGTTAACTAGTTTTTCTTGTCAATGACTTCAATTAGACTTGAACAACCGAATCCTACATTTGATAAGCCTAAACTAAGATCAGAATTAACTTAGTTTTTCTCATCCAAAATCAAAATGGACTAAACAAATGATCCCATATTATCATTAAGCAAAAACAATAGATAGAAATCAAATCATTGAATTGTCATAGTTTTTCTCAACCGGAAGCAATTAAAACAAACATAATCCAACGGAAACACAACAATTGCACCGAATTTCGTTAAGCAAAAACAATTGATACCAAATCAATAAGTCAAATAAATTGACACAGTTTTTCTTAACCGGAAACAATTGAATCACAATAATCAATCCATACAACATAATGAAAAATATCAATTGTACCGAAATTTTGTTAAGCAAAAGAAAAATATATACAATAAAATCAAGCTTTTCTTAAATAAGAAAAACGATTAACTAACAATAAATCGTTACCTTGGTTTGTAACCGCTTCTCCCGAGAAAGATATATATCATTTAAACACCAGTTCAATAAGAACTCTCCCATGTTTGTTGTCATCCTTTCGCAAGAACAAAAGAACAACAACAAAGATAAAACAACCTCTACCAGAGAAAGGTTGAATCGGTTTTAACCATTGCATGCCAATAGCAAAAGTTTAAACCCAAAACTCATATGTTATGCTAAACACAACTTATGTAAACATAAATTGAATTATTGTGACTTTCACACATGAGTTTTAATCATATCTCCTTATGATCGATCCTTTGATAAAGCCTACCTAAAAAGGCTGGAACTTAATCCCGCTAAATCACAAAGTCACACAAACCATAAGGGATAACACAATATGAGATCGAAAATTGGGTTAACAAAAACTGAAATTAACGTCTCATAAACCAACAACAATAGCATATAGTATAACCATTCAAAACAAGCTTATGCAATCAGAACTATCAAATAATGAAACAAAAACTATAAAATAAATTTTCTTCATTCATAATTGATAGTTTATTCGATGTAGGAGCTTGAGTTTTCATGATAACATATTAGAACACCTGGGATTATTGCAACATGCACCAGTACTATTCTGATAATTTTACATATGTGGGTACTGCATTACGCAGTGAATACTGTTATACATATACATATATTTTGAGTTCAGCCTTGCGAAGCTCATAAACATAGTTACATGTATACAGGAAAAGTGGCATATGATCTCCCCAAATTTCTGATATATCTCTTAAATTCCTTACGGAATGAAGATACATCAAAACATAGAATTTTGAATACCAGAGCATTAATACTAATTTTACAGTTTTCTCCTTAAGCTAAAAACCACCATCAACATCAGTGTACAAGAGTATCATCAATCATAACACTTTCATCAATAGGTTGAGTTGCAAAAGGATTGGCTAGAGCTTCCATGGAATGAAAACTAGGTGAAGCATGAACTAGTTGTGATGGCATGCATCTTGAGACAATGACTCTAGGAGTTGGACTTTTATGAGATGAGGATTGACTAGATTCTCCAGTTTTATGAACTATCCTTGGTTTCACCTTAGTGCAGGTAATGTCATTAATGTATAAAAAACATCAATTTGGTTGTTTTCTCTTTTCTAAGAATCATTGGGATCCTATGATTGTTTGTTTTTGATTGGATTAAGGGGTACAAACCTTGAATCAAAGTACGTGGTCATGCAAACAACTCTATTTTCAAAGAGTCAGAAGCGACCCATACCCGTTTGTAATCACCAATTTGACTGTCAGGGTCGAAATAATTGTATAAAAGGAATCTGCACATAGCCTTGAAACCGGAAGTACAACAAACCTCTTTTATCATATTCGACATCCCTATTTTTAAAACCCACAAGTGAAGGTTAACGCTTCATAATAGACATTAATTAGTAGTCTTTTGATGTAATAATGTTAGTGTCACGTAATAATACAATGTGAAGGTTTTATGTCAGTTTCATCCTCTCACAAACTAATTTTCCAACAAAAAATCTCATCAACAACTACAACAACATAAATCACAAGAATGCGACACGGATTCAAACCATTTACGAAATTGCTACTAGTTAACCTACGCTATGTTAGTTTTGTTAGATATTCTAGCTAAATCACGCAAAATTTTGAGAAACAAATGTATTATTTGCTGACCCTAATGCTAATACCTTACGTAGGTTTGCTAAATTGTTTGGTTTTGATTTTAACAATTCAAACATGATCATGTTAACCTGGCTTTGTATCCTTGTTCGTAGTATAAAAATGACAGGTATTTTGAGTGCAATGGAAGAATCATATAACATGTATGAGTGAAACACTCGTAATATAAATAGTTCGATGGATATAACTTGAGTTATAATGTGAACTCTTTGTGGCCTGTCACAAATCCAGTTTTGATTATTTGATAAGAAGATAACTGTGGTTTTAAGCTATGCTTTGCTGACATTAAAAATTGCCAAATATTAGGTATTGGTGCTGCTAGATCAAATATCATCTAGCAGTGGGAGAGCAAAATAAATTTTCCGTTCTTTTTCTGAAAATACGGGTAATAAATATATTAATAGCTTGTCGGCAACATAGCAACTAACTGGACACTAGCACCCCTTTGAAAAAAAAAATCATGAAGATGCAAGGTCTTACAAACCATTCTTGAGACAATTGGAAGTGGTTGCAAATTTCAACGATAGGAAAAATTGGTACAATGGCGAATTATCGAAACCTCTCCCTGGCCCTGATCTCACGTTAGGAGGCCCCTCGTTGTTTATGAATATCTCCATCCAGTCAACTCATTACATTTACATCTTGTTTGTTTGCAGCTGACTCGGCGTCTGGATCTGAGTCAACCTCTGACTCGGGCCGAGCCAGCAGTCAGACCGTTTGTTTTGCATTTTGAGTCAGATCTGACTCGACCTATGACTCAAACATAACCCCTGACTCGGACCCATTTGAGTCAGGTAACAAAATACCCCTGATTCACGGGACCAAACCACTGACTCACGTTTTTTGAGTCAGATGAGTCAGATCTGACTCAAAACAAACATATTGAGTCAGATCCAAATGAGTCAGGTGATTTCACTCAGATCCAGATGACTCAGATCCAAACGACTCAGATGAGTCAGGAGTAAACAAACATAATCTTAGTCTAGGCCGAGTCAATTCGAAGATATTCATTCATTCATTCAAATCGGTCTGACAAAGTAAAACACTGTCTAAGAAAATAGAAACTTTCTTCATCTCGTAAATTGTAGGATACCAGTACAACGACTCTGTGTCTATTTCCTTACTATAATCCCCCTATTCATTTTTCAAATTACTGTATGTAAACTGTTCTCGGATAGGGGTAAATCAGGAACCTTGCTAATATCTTTTTTCTTTACACAAGAAAATACGTTTGTATGGTTTTGTCTCCCATCAACTTCTTACGTGTACTCCACAAACACAAAGATCACAACTTCATTCAACCATCTTTTGCCACCTACTATCCCGGACCCCACCGCATCGACCAAGTCTTACTTACTTACCGTCAAAGTCTCATTAACATATTTTTGACCCAATAATAACCATTGGATTAAACTAATCTTTTTTTTTTCCTGAAGCAGGATTAAACTAATCATTCTGAAGAGACTGTAGTTAGTTCGGATCTCTTTAATACTGTTGGATAGAATCCAACGGTGTGAAATCTATAAGCCCAAATCTTTGCTTACGTTAAGAACAAAAATCTCGAAATGGTGTAAGAAAAAATAATAAAAAAATTAGTTGAAGTCGACATGAAACAGAAAAAACGAAAATCCAGAGTTGCTCCAATCCATCCGTCCGTGTGAAAAGAAAAAGAAAATAATCTTCCAGAATCCAAAATAAACTCCAAGTTTTCTCAGAAGTCAGAAGGAAGAAAACAAAGAAACTAGTGAGGGGTTGAAGAAGAAGAAGAGAGAAGTGGCCGGGTTCTGTTTGATTGAGTGAGTGAGGGGCTGTGAGAATGAAGTTATTTCCACAACCAATAACAAGTCCAAATAGAATAGAGAAATATTCGCCAACACTGATTAGGTCAATAAGAAGCGGTAATGGAAGGAGCAAAAGTAGAAGAAGATCATCATCATCATCATCATCAAGATTGAGTCCAATGTTTTCAATCAGAACAACAAAGAGAAATAACAACGGAAGAAATGAAACAACACCAGAACCATCTTCACCTAAAGTTAATTGTTGTGGAGAAATTAGAGTCAAAAGAAGTTCTTCTAATCAAACAATTAGCAAGAAGATTGTTAAAACAAATCATACTCATAATTATAATCATAATTGGATTCAAAAGATTTTGTTCTGTAAATGTTCTTCAATTGCGAAAACCATGAAGAAATCTAGACCTGTTTTGGGAAAATGGCTTGTTTGTCTTCAGATTGGGTGTTTGAAGAAAAGGGTTGAAGAAGTTGTGGAAGATGATGATAATAATGATATGGAATCAGGAAAAGAAGATAAAACAGAGGAATCTCAAGATGGTCATGATGATGATAAAGGAGAAGAAATTAGTGAACCAGCTGCTAAGGTTGTCTCTGTTCCACCAAAAAATGCTTTATTACTAATGAGAAGTAGATCAGAGAGTTATTACAGACCTACTTCTTTAGCTCATCTCTTCTGGGGTTCTCCTAGTGAAGAAGAAGAAGAAGACGAGGTTACAGAACAAAATGTAAACCCTAGATGGAGTAAAGACACAAAAATCGAAGAAAAAGATTTGGGGGTTTCTGAAGAAATTAAAAGTCCAAGAGATAAAATTGGGGATGAATTAAAGAAGACGAGGAAGGTTTTTGATCAGTTTTCATCTAGAGAGCTACGAAGAAGTAAATCTGATCCAGCAAGAATATCAGAAGAAGTAATTAATGATTCTGAAAACAGTTTATGGAAAAGGAGAAGATTAGGTTTTGAATTTGAAGAAGAAGAAGAAAATTCATAGATTCCATACTCTTAATAGAAATGTCAAATACTATAAAGGGGGTGTTACGATCTGTGTATTAAAACCTAATTGTTATTCTTACCCCTTTGGGCTAAAATTTTCATTTATTTTTTTACTGATTCTGATAGAAAGATTCATTTAAGAACAAAAGAAAGTACGTCATGTTCTTCTGATGGATTTGCGTTTAAGACTAGGGACATGATTAACCTAATGTAATGATTTTTGTAATACTACTCAATGATGATTTCTAATAAGAAATGTACGATAAAGTTTGGGCCTTAATTGATTGATACGCGAAAAGTTTAGAGCCTGTTTGGTACAGTTTCCAAAAATAGTTTTCCACTGTTTTAAAAACATACTCTTTTTTCCTTGTTTTCATTTTCTAAAAATTGTTTGGTAAACTGTTTTTTAAAACAAGGAAAATCAACTAAATCGTATCAAATGTAAAGATTCTTCTAAGAGATAGTGATATTATCCATGACTCACTTGCAGTCATTCCCCCGATCTCTTACTTTGTTTTGAATAGAAAAAAAAGAACCAAGAAAAAAAAAAGAGAAAATACAAAAAACAAAAATTTGTTGTTTTCACTTTTTTGTTTTCAGAAACAGAAAACAGATAGAAAACATTTTCTGAAAATGTCCCTACCAAACGTGTTTTCTCCTGTTTTTTGTTTTCTCTGTTTTAAAAAACAGAAAACTGTTTTTGAAAACTATACCAAACAAGCTCTTATCTTTTTCATTTGGTTTTACGTGTAAGCCAGACGCACATGTTTACTCGTCCTGGAGCACTTACCATTTTCACTTCATGTTGTGGAGAAGAAATGCGGTTTGGAAGAAGGCTATTATTGGGGCGTCATATTTCATTAGAGGGGCATCACCTAATAGGACAAAAACGGGTCACTCATAAGTAATATCAAAAATCCCTTATGTCAAATAATTTTGGAATGACTAAACAACCCTTATTTAGTGAATTTTAATTTAATTTAATTAGATAAAAATTAAATTAATGAATTTTGTTGTATACTTGGTGAATTCTGGGACAAAGTTTTTGTGGGAAGAAAAATGGCCGTAAAATAAACTTTTAAGGTTGGAAATAATCCAAATCTAGACGTAAAATCACTTCTACGTTGGAAATATTCCAAACCTGTACGTAAAATCACTTCTATGATTGGAATTAAAAAAAAACGACACATAAAATCAAATTCTACGGTTGGAATTAAAAGGAAC
This sequence comes from Papaver somniferum, assembly GCF_003573695.1. Classification (NCBI taxonomy): domain Eukaryota; kingdom Viridiplantae; phylum Streptophyta; class Magnoliopsida; order Ranunculales; family Papaveraceae; genus Papaver; species Papaver somniferum. The sequence continues at coordinate 152,062,362 of NC_039366.1, read as the reverse complement.
CTGGACGTAAAATGAGCTTCTACGGTTGGAACTAATTCAAACCTGGACGTAAAACTACATGCAAATAAAATTCTACGGTTGGAATTAATCCAAACTTGGACGTAAAATCACTTCTACGGTTGGAATTAAAAGAAAACTGGACGTAAAATCGGATTCTACGGTTGGAATTAAAAGAAACCTGGACGTAAGATGAGCTTCTACGGTTGGAACTAATCCAAACCTAGACGTAAAAGTTCATGCAAATAAAATTTTACGGTTGGAATTAATCCAAACCTGGACGTAAAATCACTTCTACTTAAAGGGTAATCTAGACATTTTGTCAGGATATCCCATAACCACTTTTTTTGACATTAAGAATCCAAATGAAGCCCCTCTATTGGAGTGTGACGCCCCAATAATAGCCTTCGTTTTGAATCACCATAGGTCAGGATCATTTCTCGCTAGAGGTGCTACTGTGAAAAGTAAAAAGAAGAATCTCGTGGTATCAAATTATTATACCGAGAAGCACTGGAAGGATGGAAATGGAATCCATGTGATGTGTCGAGCGAGCAAATGTGTCTAAACACAAGGAATATTGGCTTCTCGGGTAAAATTCAGCACAACATTTGTTTAATCTAGATGAGGAAGATTAGTAGGTATAAGTTGCTGTTTTGGAATTGAAAGCATTGAGAAGATATCATCATCAATTAAATGCTTACCGATCGAAATTGAATGAAGGAAAAGACAAGTTGATTGAAAAGATATATCCAGCCAAAGCTGTTTGTTTCATGTTCATGAATGAATATGCAAGTTGGGACACACAACACATATGCCTGCCGCCTTTAATATGTTGTGGTCATGCAATTATTCTTTTTTACTATATTTTCAGGTTAAAATTAAAGATGCAGAGGAAATCAACTATTCATTTAGATAACGATTTGATACCAGGCATTTCACATGACTGTCCTAATCCAATTTTGATTTCAAAATCTCATTGTTAATTTGTCATTTTATATGCATGATTAAGAAGATGTTAGTTGTGCCTGAGCTTTTCACTACCAGTTGTTAAAACTTTAAATGAAACCGTAATTTTTAAGAGTATATACCACCGATATCTGACATTTCGCAAATATATGCATGCCTGGTGGCTGGTGCATTCTTCCTTGGTCTTCCCATGAACGATCAACAAACTCCGGCACTAGCTAGTTGTGAGGTTTTGACACTAAAACAACAACAACAAAAACGAACAAGATTTTTACTAGAAAAAGAAAGAGATTGGCCGATGAATAATAATAATAATAACAATATTATACACATGGTATGTCCATGACAGAAAACAAAATACTTGTGAGGTTTGGTATCACCATTAATGTGGGTTCTCTTCTATTATGCCCAAACCATAAATGCCTCTAAATATTTTGAACACGTCGATCTTGCTGTGCGGATCACGACTGCCGCGTTCCAATTGCCCTAAAAAAGAAGCAGTGCTTCTTCCGTGAGTTAAAAAGAAGAAGATTGCTCGAGCAAAAAGTGGTCTACAACTTCGTACGGAATCAATAGTTAGTTCTTAGAAAATACTGTATATTTAAGGACGACAGCTCTTAGAACTACTACTACTTCAGAATCATATAACCGTTTCCCTTTTCAGCAAATAAAAAACAACAGTCGCAGTTTTCTTTTCTCGTATGGGTCTAAAATTTGGAGTCGCCTTTGGGTTCATTCTAGTCTTGTGTCTTTCCCGGCCGATACTATCTCAAGGTACCTACATAGTTGAGATTTATGATAATATAACAAGCTAAATGTAGTTTTAGTTGTTGATGTTTCTTTTTCTTTTACAGGAATAAGATCAAATGTAGTAGAGTTGATGAAAAGTGACGAGATATATGAGATCGATTATAGAGGTCCAGAGACACATTCCAAACGTATTCCACCTCCAGATCGATCCGGGAATACTAGTAGTACCAGTACTGTAAAGAAATCATCGGTCGATGATCACAAATTCAAAGGTCCATGAGCTCCTCCTACGTACGGCCTCTTATACCTTAGGGCTGTAACTTGAAACTTCGTTCAAAAAGGTTGTGCTAGTTTGTCAGGTAACCCTTCTATTTTCGGTGTTTACTGCGGGAAGGTCTGTTCCCGTGGGTAGACAAGTACATATTAAGGTCATTAGCGAAGCTTCGTGTGGTCAATTTATATATGTATGTATTTAAGCTTCATGTGGTCAATCTTCCCATTCAAATCATCCGTAATTTATTACTTGGAAACTGTTGTTTATATTTTTGCCATCTCTGGTAAAATTGTTCTCGCGATTAAGGAACCGACCGAAAAGAGACTAATATGCTATTTCTGCACTGCTATCTCCAGTTTTACCAACAGTGCCAGATAAACGGCAACGTACATTGAGTGCGGGTATATGGAGAAGAGAATGTCTATTTGTCCAAAAATATGAGTATATAGTGTCAGATCTTCTCGTTCGTTCAGGCCATCGAACAAGTGGTGACGGCAAAGAAATAATATGGTGGATAATCCAATCATGGCTAATGGTATTACAGGGTGTATTGGATCAGAATTGCATACGGATAAAAATAGATACTCCAATTGGTGAGTAGTTTACTCGAATCCAATTGGTTTATGACGTTTCTTTAAATAATCTTATGGATTTTTATAGATACTAGATTTGTGCCCGTGCTACGCACCGGGCATTTTTTTTTCTTCTTTTAACATGTTGTGCGCGGGGTTTCGTCCCGCCTCGTGACGCTGCATTACGGATTTGGTGTACGCGGGGCTTCGTCCTACCCCACGGCGATGCATTTTTAATATGGCGTGGCGGGGGAATACATTAAATAAGTGGAGAAAAGATAAAAAACATATGCGGATTTATTTAAATTTATTTTCGGAAAAAATATGTTAAATATGTGGTATTTTTTTGCCGGAAAAAAGAGTCATAATATGAGAGTATAATATACGGAGAAGACGTGAAAGGCGAGAATATAAAAATGCTACATCAATTCATGGTAAGCTGGACTGATCAGTTGTCCTACAAAATTATCCGAGCATATAAGCTCGGAGAATTAGTAGAATAACAAAGATGTAAAATGTCCAAACAATAGCAAAGTGTGCTATGAAATATTTGTTACCAATGGATCCAACAAAGTGGGCAGTTTACACCCGCCTACGACATCCTATGCAAGAAATATTTGTTACCATTGAATCCAGCGAGCTGCATGGTTTGCATGGTTTACGACCCATGTACGGTGTAGCGGCATAAAACCACACACTACATCCAATGGTATAGAAGATGAATTAAAACTAAGTAAAGATGTTCAATAAACATAGACATAAAGATATACGTGGTTCGGTATGATTACCTACGTCCACGGGGTGAAAGGATGAATGTTATTATTTCTTTTCTTTGATTACAAGGTGTTCTCTCCTTCTCAAATGGTGTAACTCTCAAATGCAGTGTCTTGTTTCTCTCTCTTTCAACCTGCCCCTCTCTCTCTCTCTTGATCGACCAGCCCTTGTATTTATAGGCCAAGGTCGACATACAACAAAATTACAATGTTGGTCATATTACATCAGTTTAGATGTTCCCTATCGAGCCTGTGTTGGCGCTCGCCCATCTTTCTAGTATGGCCGATAGAGTCTTGGTCTTTGATAGTTCTTCACCCGAGGTCGAGTCCTGATCGTCGGGTTGACACGATGTCGCCCTTCTTTCTTATCGTCCCATTGTTTGACCAGCTCCCTTTGTCTGACCGAGTGCTTTCTGATCGTCCGTCCGACTTGTCAGAGGATAAGGGTCACGTCCCATCCAGCAACTATAGGGCCCTCACGTCCGACCCACGTGACGCCTCGCTCTTTGCGCTATTTGGTTCCATCCTGTGCTTCGCCGCTCTTTTCTCTTTGGTGTATCATAGCTTAAGATCTCTCCACCTAACCCTGTGGATTATCTACACCTACATTTATGACCCTTCTTTCGCTCGTGTGCTTGGCACGAGGGAAAGAAAATCATTCCATCTTCCCACGTCCTTGAGCATGCCGAGAATTCCTCCATGCGGTTCCCCACTAAACATCCCTTTATGACTTGTAACCGCTGCTGTCGGTCAAGACACTTCATCCTATAAATACCCCCATTTATGTTCTCTTTCCTCTATTCGCCATTTTCAAAGAAACCAAGCGTTGTTCTTTATTATTCTTCACCTTCCTTCCTTGCCGACGCCATTAACTCCAGTGACCCTTTTATCTTCTCAGTCTTCATCTTTGCTGTTTCTGTTGGTGAGGTTTGCGACAGTCGTGGTTGGTTCTTCTTTTTACTTCTCTCTCCATCAAAGTTCATATCTCTCTATTCGCTTTCTGCCATGGCTACTTCTTCTCCGTCAATGACTGAAAAAAGGTGCGTGAGTGATACCTTCTCCGAGGGCGATGTTGTTTCTCTTGATTCCTTATTTTGGCTTGAGAGTCCTTCCCATCACGATTATCGTGCTATAAATTCCCTTTTTCCTGATGATTCTCCCTCTTTTTCATGTAGGGATGATAAGAGAGTCTCCAAAGACTTGTCTGATGAGTTTATTGAACAGTTGAAGGAAGAATTCGGTCTTCAAAACAATGAAGTGACCCTAGTCTCGGGCCAAACGGGTGTGTTGAAGAAGACTGATGTCGATAAGCATGAGAAGTCGTCCGAGGCGGTCATCGTCACTCGTGGGAAGTTGGAACTTGGCCTTCGCTTTCCTCTATACAACCCTGCCATCCCTTTCTACTATGAGGTATTGTCGCAGCTTCGTCCGTATCGGGCCTTGACTCAGTGGAATGGCAACACTTTCCGTCTGATGAATGAGTGGAGAGACCGAGGCGAGGGTCACGGATCTACGGCCGATTGGTCGACCTATAAGCCTGGAGACGCTCACGATTACACTTCTGCCAATTTTATCGTGAACTACCGGAGCGGGACGGCTACCAATGGCGACCTTGCTGGTTTTGCTGCTATCCCTCACCATCAGAAATCTATGCCCGAGGGTGTTGACAGATTGATGCTAGATGATGATCCCCTTGGTAAAGGTTCCAACAAGCGTGCTCGCCACACCAATGACCCATACTGGGACCGAGTTCCACTTCTTGTTCGCGGCAAAGTTTTGCATGGTAGCTTTCCTCCTCCTCAATTTCCTGCAGCCTTATCCATTCTGGGTGATTAACGATGATAGGGTATGTTTCTTTCCACTTTCTTTGATTCCTGCTGTATCGGCTTGGGGTACTGATTACTTTCTTGTCGTAGGTTAAGCCTCAGGGCGAGTCTACCAAATCAGCTTCTATTTCCAAGAAGAGGAGTGCTGGCACAAGGGTCGAGGAGGATCAGGGGAAGGTAACAAACACATAGCTTTTATTCTAAGTACATGTACTTGCCCCTGTTTTTTGCCTTCACATGTTCTGACGCTGAACCTTGTGCAGAAATTCCCTTAACGCGAGGATGAAGATGTTGGAGGATCAGATACTCATGGTAGTGAAAGTTTGGTTCCAAGGCGTAATCCTTCTCTGGGGAAGGTGGTGGCAAAGGGCGTGGTGTTGAAAATCTCGGACGTTGTGATCGATATCCCCGATCAAGATGATGAGGACGATATATTAGGGGACGATCATCTGTTTGATGAGGATGCTGGTGGTCAGAAGGAAGCATAGGTTTGTGTGGAGACTGCTGTTGTGACTCCTGTCGTGCAGTCTGGTGATCAGGGGCCGACCCAAACATCACTCCAAAAGTTGCCCCAGAAGGATGTTGGGTCTCCCTCGGGTGTTCAGACGTCCTTTACCATATCTGGCCCTATTTGTGATTCACTTGGCGCATTGCACTCTGAGGAGTTCGGCTCCTATACTGATGAGCAGATGATTGCTGTTGTGCCCCTGTATCGTGATATCGCGCCGGTTTTTGATAATTTGGTAAATGATTTGTTTGCACTTTTCCTTTGGATGTTATTGGGCCCCACTAATCTCGTCTTGGGATGGAATTTGTAGGCGTTGAATCGGTCGAGGTTGGAGGCTGCTCTCAGTCGACAGGAGATTAGGATGTTGGAGGCTGCTCTTCAGCAGGAGAAGGAACGATCTCGCGATCTGGATATCAAACTCGCCGATGCGCAAGGTATATTGTTTGCAATAGTTGTGTTGATTGAGTTCTTCGTACCGATGTCCTGAGTAAATTATTATTCTTCTAGCCGAAATTTCTAGTATAGATCTAGACGCTTCTTTGGAGTATAGACTTATGAAGAGAAAGTGGGATATCTAGAAAGATCTTGTGGAGAATCTTCGACAATGAATTTTCAATAAGGATGGGAAGATAGGCCGACAGGAGGCCGAGATCCAGCAACTTCAAGAGGAATTGGACAGATATCGCATGTTTGAGTATGTCCCGAAGAGATAGATAACTTACGGGCCCGCTTGGGAATCTTTCAAAGACTTGCTGGTGATAAAACGTTACTAGCCGATAATCTGGTGAGTCAAAATGGTTCCCTTAGGCTTCAAAATCGAGATCTTCATGAAGATCGGCGACAAATTTTGAGGGAAAAAGTTGTGGCCGAGCAGTCCAACCGAGATCTTCTTGAAAGGACTAAGGGTTTCGATAAGCTGTCGAGTGACCTAGAGTGGACCCAAGCCCAGTTCTCGATGCTACAAGTGTCCTATAACCGTCAGAGGTCCGAGTGGAGTGATCACAAGAAATATTTCCCTTCGAATGATTTCAATGAACAATACTATAATGAGTTAACCTTGAATCTTTCTAAGGCCGAAGACGAGTTGGCCAAGTCCGTGGAGTCGTTAGAATCTGTATTGCCAATTCTGTAAGGTCTCTGGAGTGCATGTTGGGGAGACCTTAAGACCTAGTTAGTTTGTTGTTTTTACTCCGTATTCTGCTATGCTCCGTGTTTAATATGCTTATGATGTTTTGTTGCAGCCGAGCAGGGTCGTGTCAAGGTTATGGAGCGAGATGTACAAAATATCGGGCAGGAGGTGGAGTAGTGGAAGAAGGCCGGAGGTGAGGTGAAGGTTAAGCTCCATGCCGCCGAGGCGAGGTCCGAGAAGCTTTCTCAGCAGATTGTGGACGAGAGAAATGCTCATCAGAGCGAGCTTGCTGAGGAGAACAAGGCCGGTGTGAACGATTACATCGCGCAAAAGTGCCGTGAGGTTGCTCAGAGAAAGGGGGGAGCCGGTGTTGTTCCACCCCGGAGTTGATCATGTCTTTTGTAGTGCCGCGCCACTAATTTGCCCTTTGTCGCGGGTTGTAATTCGTTTGAACACTTGACCCATGCTTCTTTGAACAACTTCTTTGAATGGGGTGCTGCGTCTCCAAGCTTGTTTTTCTTTTTTCTTTTCCTTGACAATTTCCGCCTTTATCATTGTGTTGACGCTGTTTAATTTTATGGTTGCTATCTTGCTGCTTGTGCTCCGTACCTGCATTTGATGTCACATGCCTTAGTATTAGTGCCTTTTCTATCGAACACACTCAACAAGGAGGGTCATCGGGCTCGATGACATGTCCCAGCCGAGGTATCTCATCACTATCTTTTAGATTCAGTGGAAGGGTTTTAGTCGTCCTAGTTCTAGGCACGATAATCCCGAGTGGTTATCGACCAACCAACTCGGGCAAGTGGTCACGGCCACCTGCGATGGGGGTAACCTTTCAGATGTAAGTAGGTTACCTAGCTAAGAAGAAATCGTATCTTAACAACCTTTGGTATCTGGCTTCCAACCACCAGTACCCTTAGGCCACCTCGGCACTTGCACACTGCCACTGCCCCGAGTATCGAATAGCCAGTCGGCTCTAAGTCACCTCGGCACTTCGACACTGGCTTTTCCCCGAGTACGAATGTCCATTCGAGTGTAAGTCACCTCGGCACTTCCTCACTGGTTTTGCCCCAAGTACGAATGACCATTCGAGTGTAAGTCACCTCGGCACTTCCTCACTGGCTTTGCCCCGAGTACGAATGATCATTGGTCGCTCATGTCATATTTCCTACCCCTCGCGGTTTTAAAGAAAGGAATGACAAGTATGTTTACCTGTTTCCCTCGGACCCCTCATGGGTAATAGAGTTTCAGATGTTGAGCGTTCCACGGTTTTAACTCGGGTTTGCCGTCTGGTTTGAGTAATCGATAAGCTCCCTCGCCAGCTTTAGACACAATTGTGTATGGTCCTCCCCACCTTGCCGCTAGTTTACCGCCCTTTTTGTCACGTTCCCAATCGGATAGATATTTCAACACTAACTGCCCCGGTTGAAACTCTCTTGGCCGAACTCGTTTGTTGTATTCTCGTTGTAGTCTCCTTTGGTAATTCTCCATTTTTTTCAATGCCATCTCCCTTGTTTCCTCCAAGTCATCGAGCTTGGCCAATATTAGATCTGCCGATATGTTTCGCCTCCAGGCTTCAGTTCTTGTGATGGGTATCATTGCTTCAGTTGGTAGTATCGCTTCGGTTCCATAGGTCAGCATGAAAGGTGATAGCCCTGTTGCTTTCCTTCGAGTGGTTCGATAGGCCCATAAAACATTGTAGAGTTCTTCACACCAATCACCGTATTCTCTATCTAATTTTTTCCTCATATTGTCGGCGATAGTTTTGTTTGTGATCTCGGCCTGCCCATTACTTTGAGGGTATATGGGGGTAGCCTTGCTTTTCCTGATGTTGTAGGTGTTAAATAGTAGGTCGATGTTTTCTCCCTGGAGCTGTTTTCCATTATCCGAGACGATGGCCGCCGGTACTCCAAAACGACATATGATGTGCTCCCAAATGAACCTGAAGACGTCCTTGTCACGGATATGTCTCAGTGGTGCCGCCTCCACCCATTTAGTGAAGTAATCCGTCGCTACTATTAAGTATTTTCTCTGCCCCGATCCCACATGTAATGGTCCCACGATATCGATCCCCCACTTTGTGAAGGGCCAGGGGCTTACTATCGAGTTTAGGGTTACTGACGGTGCATGTATCTTCTTACCAAACCGCTGGCATTCTTCGCAATATTGCGCCATTTGTTTTGCATCATCGTTCATATACGGCCAGAAGTATCCATCGTTTTCGCTCTCGCTGACAGACTTCGCCCCGAGCTGTGATTTCCGGCGGCTCCATAGTGTAGTTCATTCAAGATTGTCTGGCCTTCTTCCTTACTTAAGCATCTTAAGAGTGGTCCCAGGTATGATTTCCTTTATAGGATTCCGCTCTTAGCTCGTAAGCGGCCGATTTGATTTTCACTTTGTTGATCTCGGGTCGCCCCTTGGTAACTCGCCTGTCTCCAAGTACGAATGAATCGGCTTTCTCCAATATCCGTCTGGATATCTGTCGGTCGTGTTGATAGCCACGCTGACGTGCACCTCGGGTGTCTCTGGTATAGATGGGGCGAGGATTTTCATGACACGAATACCCTTTACACTTGGGTCAGTGAGCTGGGATGCAATATATGCCAATGCGTCCGAGTGTCGATTATCTTTTCTGCATATGTGGCGAAATTTGATGCTGGGGATCTGGTCGATATAGAATTGGGCGAGCTCCCAATACTTCTGCAAAATCGGGTCATGGATGGCGTATTTGCCTGTGATTTGTCGGATCACCAACTGTGAGTCGCTAGTTAGTCTTACATCTTGTAGGCCATCTCGACGATTAATCTCAGAGCGTGAATCGCAACTTCGTACTCGGTGACGTTGTTTGTCACCTTAAATTCCAATCTAAATGAATGGACCATTTTTCGTTCCTTTGGTGTGGTAAAGACTATCCCAAGTCCCGATCCATCTTTGTTCGACGCTCCATCGACGAATACTTCCCAACGTGATGGGTACTTGCTTCGAGTAAGTCGGCCGGGTCTTCTCGATCTTCTTCCATTCCGGGTATGTCCTCGACCTCATCTTCGTCTCTTAGTGAAAAATCTGCCAAGAAATCTGCCACTACTTGTGCCTTCACTGCTGTCCTCATTTCGTAGAAAACATTGAACTGTTTAATTTGTGCCCCCATTTGGAGATCCTTCCAGATCGGCCTGCATTGTCCAGTACCACCTCAATAGGTGATTTTGTGAGCATGCGGATTCGATGGGCTTGGAAATACGTCCTTAGCTTCAGGGTGGCGAAAGCTAGCGCTATAATCATCTGTTCCATCCTTGTATAATTTTTCTCGGCCGGACTTAATATTTTGCGGATGAAGTAAACAGGTTTTTACTCGCTCCCTTCATTTCGAACTAAGACTGCACTGATAGCATATGAAGTTGCCCCGAGGTATAATGTGAGGACCTCTGATGTCTCGGGTTTTTGTAATACTGGAAGACTTGCAAGATGTAGCTTAATATTCTGAAATGCCTCCTCACAGGCGTCCGTCCATTTGAATTTCTCTCCCCTTTTAAGAGTGCTAAAGAAATCCTTGCATTTGTCGGACGACCGAGATATGAATCGCCCCAATGCTGCTATACTTCCGTTCAGCTTTTGTACGTCTTTTATCGGGTTAACTTTCATTTTATATTCTCTCATCATCCAAAAAATTTCCCGCAGGTCTCGGATGTGATCCTTGGCTAGGCGACTTTTTACTAGCATATCATCGACATAGACCTCAATGGTGTTGTGGATCTGGTCTTCAAACATGTCGCCCACCGACCTCTGATATGTGGCGCCTGCATTCTTCAGCCCAAACGACATCTTGGTGTAGCAATATAGGCCCCTTGGTGTGAAGAAGGAGGGGTGTTCTTGATCCTCGGGAGCCAGCGGGATCTGGTTATACCCAGCGTAACCGTCCATCAATGTTAGTGCCTCGTACCCCACTATAGATTCCACCAATTGATCGATACTTGGGAGAGGGAAACTGTCCTTCGGACAAGCTTTGTTCTGGTCTTTGAAGTCGATGCAGATTCTGACTCCTCCTTTTCTCTTTGGTACCACGACCATGTTAGATATCCACTGTGGTTAGTGTGATTTCCTAATCATTCCCGATTCCTGTAACTTCTTTAGCTCCTTCTCGACGGCCGTCTGTAATTCTGGCGCGACTCGCCTCATCTTTTGTCGGACCGGTTTGAAGCTTGGGTCGATCTTTAAATGGTGACAGCATACCTCTGGGTCTATGCCCTCCATATCGTGCACGCCTCATGCAAACACGTCCATGTTCTCCTTTAGCACCACCACAAGCTGGTTTGTTTGCTCGTCTGATAGTAACGACCCGATCCTCACTATCCTTGGTTCTTCTACAGTTCCCAAATTAATCTCCCGAGTAGGTTCTACGACCAAGAAGCTTGGTTTTGGTTCCTTCATCGGTGTCGTATCCTTTAATTGCTTTGAAGGTTCGCTTCCTTGTGTTTCGTATGCCATGACCGCCTGCGAAATAACTTTTTCCAAGTCCTCTGCCGCTTTGGCATCTTTGGCTTTGTTCTTCTCTCTCCTTTGTCGTGCTCGCCGCTCCTCATTTATTTGGGCATCGACCTGCATGCACTGTCGGGCTTCCTGTGAATATCCTACGACCTCAGCTATCCCCTTGTACGTTGGGAATCGTAGCCTCTGATGATAAGCCGATGCCACTCCTTTGATTCCCGCGATCCACGGTCTCCCGATAATAGCTTCATAGGGTGAGGCGACATCGACCACACAGAATGTAGTTAACGTATCTAGGTAACCACCTCCATTCGATACCCTTAGGGTTACTTCACCCTTTGGGATGGTCACGGTCCCATTAAAACCGTAGATACGATATGTCGATGGGACGAGTATATCATGTGACAACTCCATCCTCTTGAACGTGTCGTAGAAGAGTACTTTGACTGAGCTCCCACTATCCACTAGTATCCTTCTTACCCCCCATTCCTCAATCAGCAGGGTGATAACCAAGGGATCACTGTGAGCTTGGACGTTCATCGGGACATCCTGAGCCGAGAAAAAGATGGGTCGCAGCATCCAGGGTTCCATCGGCAAAGCTTTTGCTACACTGAAAATTTCCTTCCCATTATGATCCCTCTTGTGGATTATAGACATGATTCCAAGATTCAGATTGTACGCTTGAGTGGCCGAATGCGAAATCGTGTTGACAAACTGCGTGGATATGTCGATCCTGACCTGGTGGACGGGTGCATCGGGCGCTGCGGTCGTCTGGCCGAGTGTCGGACGAACTGTCTCAGGTAACCGTCTCGAATAAGATATTGCACGATATCTTTTACTTCTCGGCAGTTATTTGTAGAGTGGCCTCGATATTGATGATAATTGCAATACTCTGGGTGATCCTTGGTCTCCTCCATCTGTATCCCTCTTGAAGCTGGGTATATGATGTCACTCCTTTTCTCGACCTCTTTGAAGATTTCTTCTAGTGGAGCACACAAAGGGGTGTATGTTCTCGCCTCGTTCCTCGGCCTCTTTCCTTTAGATAACCATTCCTTCTTCCCATTTCCTCGCGTAAGTGAGATCGGTCTCTTCTCGGGCCGACGTTGAACATCGTCCGATGTCGACTCGGGCGCCGCACTAGCCTCTTGCACTCCCCTATCCCTTGATTCCTCCTGAATTTCTTCTAGGGCGATGAAATGCTCTTGCATTTTCCTCATTTCTTTCAATGTCTGTGGTTTTTCAGTAAACATGGCTATCCATATGGGGTCCGACCTCCCTAATGCATTTTCGAACCCAAATATCTGCTGGTCGACTGGTACTTCCCCAATTTTTGTGCACAAATTTCTCCATCGATCGGTCAATGACCTGAGTGGCTCTCTAAACCGTCAGGCCAAGGTGAATAACCTGTTGACCCTGGGCCGAGGTCTGCTATTGTGCATGTAAGTTTCGAGGAAGGCTTCAACTAGAGTCTCATAATTGTCGATTTTTCCTGGTGGGAGATTGTAGAACCACTTCCTTGCCTCGCCCTCCAGGCTTGCCGGAAAGAATTTACACATTACCACCTCATGGTTCTTCCATTGGATTAGGGACATAGTATACATCTTCAAATGCTCGACTGCGTCTCCCGTATCGTCGAACCTAGATGGAAATGTGGGGAGCGTGCAATTGGGTGGGAAGGCCCTTAGTTCTAGATCTTGGGTGAAAGGGGTCCTCTCGGCCTCTCTTATGACCTCGGCTAGCTTATCTTCTTCGCCGCTTCCTGACAACTTCCTTATCTTTTCTTCTAACTCCGTTATCTTGGCTTTGGTTGCATTGTCGGCCCTTGTGCCTCCCTGTTGATGATTCCTATCGTGCCCTTCGTCTTCTGTTGATGAATCCTCGGGTGGAACGTACCCTCGGATAGGTGGTGTCGGGGGTTGTCCTGATCGGCCTTGGTGACCCGATATCCCTCAGCTGGAAGACCCTCTCGACCTCGAACTCAAGTTTCGTAGCTGATAGTTCTCAAACTCTAAAGCTAGGTTCCTCTGCTGAAGATCCCTTAAAGCCTCCTTTTGCATTCTCTGACTTTCTATAATTGCGAGTAGCGTTGGATCCGTACTCTCATGGATAGAGTGACCATTTGGATGGCCTAAATGAGTAGGGGGTGGCGCCGTCATCATGGGTAGGGGAGGTGGTACTGTAGGGGTATCTGGGTCGATGCCGCTGGATCGACTCCGATAGTTGTTTCTCGTCTTAACTGTACTCGCCTTAGTCATTCTTGCTCTCGTCCGAGTGCTTCTTGATACTCAACTTTTCGCCTGGTGTTTCGTCTCTGGGCATGCAGGATTAGCGCCTCCTCATCATCTTCTGTGTCTGATGCGGTGAGTCCATCTATTTGATCATCCCTCCTCTGAGTTGAGACGATTCGCTCCAGAGGCGAGGGGTCATCGTCTCGTCCCAGATCGATTTCCTCACCCACAGTCGGCATACCCCTTACAGCTGCTCGTGATTCCTCAGGTGGTGGATGCCCATCACTTCCCTGCCTCGGACCCGTTACTCCTCCTTGCATGCTACTGCAGGTGATCGTGCGGTTCCTCAGAGTTCTCCCCATCCCTGATGTACTAGCCATCGGACACAGTATGCTGTAAGTTCGAGAGTCGTTCCTACCTACGCCAGCAAAAACAGACAACACCTTACTTTGACCTGTTTTTGAAAAGTTTCTCTAGTACGTACGGTTTTAAAGGAAAAAGGTGACCGACACCAAAACTAAGTTTCAAAAGTACGATTCCCTCTACTCTATCATGCTGACCTCGCCAGTCTGCCCTGTTTTGACTCTAAGTGTTTCTTTTAGACGGGTATCATGCTACGTCGCTTTCAAGGTTGCACGACGTCGCTTTCAGTACCACGACTCTGCATTAACTACAATTTGTCCTACATTCCCTAGAATCCAAATCATTAACTCCTAGTTCTTTGCGAGTAAAAGATCCAAATTCGTATTTTTTGTGAGGTCAGCAAACCACACTGAAATTTGGATCAAAACTTATGAACTTCCTTGGAACTACACAGGGATGTCTTCTCTGAATTCCTTGGGTTCCTTCGCCGGTGACTGATAATCTCGTCGTGTTATTGTTTTGGCAATTTCACAAGCCAACATGGAACCTCAAGCAACTTCAACCACACATCGAAGATGTTATTTAGGAGTTTTAGAGGTATTCCGTTGTTGAACTCGTATGACGAAAACTAAGATTGAAATATGGAGATAAGTGCGAAAACTAATACGAAAACGAAGATTGAAACATGAAAACAGACTTGCCTCCGAGCATGGCTAGTCGATCTGTTATCAGGATCCTTCCCTGGCCTCGACCAAACGCTAACAACATTATTTGGGAGCTCTTGAAGGATTCCCTATCAACTCGACTGCTCGGAATTGACCCAACTGAAAATACTTGCTAACGACACGACTTCAACAATGAAAACTCAACCATATCAACAAACTTCAAAACTAAGCATAAACAGACCTCACCAAACAGAGTTCATCCCATAGCATCAACTAACACATAAGGTGTTCTTATGAGCTTTTGGATCGTCTCTGTTGGCACACGCAGCCAAGGTATCCGGAGAACTTAGACGTTCCCCTTAGTCGGCGCCAGAATATAGCGGCATAAGACCACACACTACATCCAATGGTGTAGAAGATGAATTAAAACTAAGTAAAGATGTTCAATAAACATAGACACAAAGATATACGTGGTTCGATATGATTACCTACGTCCACGGGGTGAAAGGATGAATGTTATTATTTCTTTTCTTTGATTACAAGGTGTTCTCTCCTTCTCAAATGGTGTAACTCTCAAACTCTCAAATTTAGTGTCTTGTTTCTCTCTCTTTCAACCTGCCCCTCTCTCTCTTGACCATCCCTTGTATTTATAGGCCAAGGTCGACATACAACAGAATTACAATGTTAGTCACATTACATCAGTTTAGATGTTCCCTATCGGGACTGTGTTGGCGCTCGCCCATCTTTCTAGTATGGCCGATAGAGTCTTGGTATTTGATAGTTCCTCACCCGAGGCCGAGTCCTGATCGTCTGGTTGACACGATGTCGCCCTTCTTTCTTATCGTCCCATTGTTTGACCAGCTCCCTTTGTTTGACCGAGTGCTTTCTGATCGTATGTCCGACTTGTCAGAGGATAAGGGTCACGTACCATCCGGCAACTATAAAGCCGTCACGTCCGACCCACGTGACACCTCGCTCTTTGCGCTATTTGGTTTTATCCTGTGCTTCGTCGCTCTTTTCTCTTCGGTGTATCATAGCTTAAGATCTCGCCACCTAACCCTGTGGATTATCTACACCTACATACGACATTCTACCTAGCACATAAATTGATCATGTTAGATGAAAGATTAAAACAAAATCCGACATAGAACTTAGGCATGCTACTGCAAGTCTAAGAGTACTTTCATGCATGGTTCTCGATAGGGGAATAATTTATATTTTTATTTCTTCTTAGCACTTTCTACATATGGATACATTTCGTAATGAAAAGAGTGAAGATACATCGATTTGTACACAAACTATGCAGGTTAAATTCTTTTTACATATGGATTAAAGGAAGTGGTAAATTGCATTTGCGAACTAAATATAGACCAAAAACATAACATTGATGGACTGAACGCAAGGGATTTGGGAAAATATCTAACGAATGAGGAAGGTGTCCACTACAATAGTTAAACTTGTACCACCCACTGCCCATGAGATATATTTTTGTTCCTACATTTTTTTTTGTTCTTCATGCTTTAGGTGCAGTACCAAAAATATGACTAAAGTTTAAATTGTTTCTTGTCTTGCGATAGGTCAAAAGAAAAAAACTTACCGGATTTAAGATGCGTACCACGTCCTCCATAATCTCGAGCTCTAATCAAGTGAAATTATTGAAAAAGTCATGTATTTATAAGCTCAATAAAAAGGTGTAAAATTTCATTGAATCTACATAGTAAATAACAACATGATATCAATCAAATGCGACGAAAATTAGAGTCATAAGGATTAGTTTCCCATATCTCAATCAGATTGGGAACTAAATCGTTTTTTATTTTACCTTAATGGAAGAAAACCCGATATTGTTCACATGTAAAACTACCTCTTGTGAGGCAAAGAAGGTTATGCATGCACCGGACAACAATGAGGAAAAAGACGACTCGATTCGCTTCAATGACCTAATTAAGAAATCGCTTCAATGACCTAATTAAGAAACATAGTAGTATTAAGAATACTATTATGATTTGTCTTCAACTAAGAGACGCATTATATCAGGACAACATTTTTTGAAAGTGACCACATAAATTTAAGTACGAAAAATTACGCACATATTGATTATGGAAAAACACATTGCTGGTGAGATTATATATATATATATATATATATTACCAAAACATGTAGGAAATTTAAAAATAAATTCATATAAGAGTGACTGAGTGAGCAAACTACAACCCATCTATGATTATTATTAATTAGATTAGGGAGAGAAAAACTAAGATTACAAACCAAAAAAAATGAAATTATGTTATTAATTATTATTAGTTAATAAAAATAATACGTAATAAAAATCAACATTAATCTCTGCAAAAAAGAAAAGGTTATTTTATTAAATAAGGGTTCCGAAAAGAAAGAAGAAAGAAGAAGAATAGGGTTTAGGTGTATACCGATGATGAATAGGATTTGGATATCAAATCAATGATGATTTTTCTACATATCCCTGAACCTGCTATCTTACCAATTGATACAATAAAGAAAAATTCAGGGGAAAATATCTACAAACAGAAACACGATTATATCAAGAGACCCTGGAATCGTATTAAGAAACACTTATAAGAGGAAACGAAACACTTGTAACATGAAATGATTAAGTTATGGAAGCCTAGCAAAATAAGGAAAACGAAGGATCAGACTCTTTTTTCTCGTTTGAATTTTTTAAGTTTTGGCTAGATCAAGAAACCGAACGATCCGACGGACGGCCATAAATTTTTGTATAAAACATACAATCGAGCGATCCGCGGGATGATAAAATCGATTGTCGGATTTAACGGGCTATACAGAGAGCACTTCCATGATGGGCATACCTTAATTTATCACCTAAGATTTCAGTTTGGGACTGTGAAGGGAGGCCTGCTCTCACCGGATGCTTATTTGTCATCTTTGTCGCCTATATTTTAACTTTTAGCTAACTTCGTTGGTTAGATTAATTGTCATCTGATGCTTATTATCCGTTTTATTCAGTTTCTTAAATAGTCGCATAGGTTAGCTTAGAGAACTGACCCGTACTCAACTAATATCAGTCAAAATTATTTTCAAAACCAAAGATACAATGGTTTTTAGTGTCTATTTTCTCAGTCAAAATTCTGTTCAAAACCAAAGATACAGTGGTTTTTAGTGTCTATTTTCTCGCACATATACGGAAGAAAGTGACTGAAGTTAGAGGACATGACCTAGAAGAACCTGTAGGATCAGAATCTCGCAACAATTATGTCTCAGTGAAATTATCAATGGTATTGCACAATAGCGTCGCAGAACAATTTCAGAAACGACGTCAACAAGGATCATGAGAAAAATGTGATAGTCTTGCAAGAATTAGAGAGCTTGCGAAGTTAACATTTGTAAGGTTGCGAGAATGTGGCAAACTATATCCGAAAATAAAGGACAAATTAGTTGTCATCCATTATGTATTTCCTTATAAATAGTCATTCGAGTTGTAAAGAGGGTGGGATCTTTTTGAGTAAGAAACAAGTAAATAGGAGAGAGAAAGTTTAGAGAAGAGATCATTCTTGACTTCTTTATCTTTCTTGTAAGAACATTCGACAATTAATCAATAAAATTAATAGTGTAAACCTAAAAATGAGCTGATCAACAATGAAATCATATGAGGGGTGTAGTGTAGGATTTCCTGCAACTACGTAATGGCGCTAGAAACAGGGACGGGTTGAAGATTATTCTAGAGAAAGCTAAAGATTGATATTGAGATTTGTGAAAATTTAAAGTGATTGATTAAGAATTTTTCATAATTTCTTGCAATACTGTTAGCATTGAAGAAATGGCTAGAAGAAGAAATACATCTGAACAACCGACTACTATTAGAAGAAGCAAGAGAATTGCTGGAAGAGAAAGAAGTGAAATTGGAGAATCTACTAGAATGAGAAATAACAGAGAAAATATAATTCAATCGCCAATTCAACAAACGTTAGTTCAAGAGAGGAATACAGATTATGATAGAGTGAGCGTACACACTTGGCGATCAAATTCATCAGAGGAAATAGAAGAAGAGCAACAAAATAGAAATTATAGACAGGAAGAGAGAAATCAAGAAGCAGATGAAGGAATAATTCATGGAAATGAGGAAATTGGAGCGTTAGAAACATTGAGACTAAGAATACATGAAGAAAGAAGAGCCGAGGCAGAAGAACGTGCGAATTTGACAAGGCAAAATCACGAATTAAGGATGGAGAATATCAGATTGCAGAATAGAAGATCGAGAAGTATTACAAAATCATATTCCAGATCGACTAGAAGAGAAATGAGGCAAAATTCACCCACAATCAATACTGGAAAAAATATTCAAGAAGAAATATCAAATCCTAATGAAGAATATCGCGAAAATAGAGAAAGAACTGATGATCGTTACATTCCACAAAATGAAACTTTTGATGATGGGAAAATTGGAGGAAATCAAGAGAACAGGCAAATTCAGAGACAAAATAACCAAGATGGCTAAGGAAGTCAAGAGGAGGGAAGAAGAATTTTACATGTGAGAGAAAATCAAAGAAATCAACAGACAATTGAAGAAGAAATTGAAAGACATAATGCTGAACAAGCACGTTTAATCTGTGAACATGAAAGGTTGAGAGCGGAAATGGAAGAGAAAGAGCTTCAGGAGACAATTCGCCAAAACAATCATGACAATCGAGAAAGAAGGCGTATACAAAACCGGAATAATGATAATCTCAATGAGGAGTATGATAGAGTGAATAGAATGGCTGAAAGACAGTGAATTGAGTTTGATAAGAAATGAACAAAATTATGGAGGGGAAAATGAACGACATCATCATTTGCTAATTCAAGATAAGGATGAGGAAGAGAATCGCAGAAGAAGACGAGATGAGGATAATGAAGAAGAGATACGAAATTTCGCAAGAGAAGATAGACGTAAACGCAGAAGAAGAGAAACAAAATCAAAGAGACCAATGGGCCAAGATTCAGGTGTAAATAAACAAATCTTGAAAGAATTAAAAGAAATGAGAGGAATGCCAAATAACAGAGGAGAAGTAGGTAGAAGAAAATTGGATGAAGAAATAGAAGAAGCTGCGAAAACTCCATTTACAAGGGAAGTACAATTAGGAGGAATACCACCGAAATGCAATTTGCCCGCATTAACCAGCATTTTCGATGGAACAACTTGTGAAATTCAACACATTAAAACTTATGTGAGGTGCATGTTACAATGGGAAAATCATGATGCGGTATTGTGCAAATATTTCGCATCCAGCTTAACAGGAGAGGCGTTAAAATGGTTTGAAGGTTTACCAAAGAATACAATAACCTCCTTCAATCATTTGCAGACCACATTCTTGGGAGCATATATAAGTAATAATTCCTCACGACCTGGTATAGAAGATGTGTTTGGATTAAAACAAAGGATTGGTGAAAGTTTGAAACACTTGACTAAAAGATGGAGAACTATGTGTAGCGAAATGGCTGGCCGTGTAGATGAGAGATATCTCATACTATCATTTATCAATGCTATGTTTGCAACAAACATGTTGTATGTTCAAATTTCCAGAGTCAAGAATACGATTACAATGACTGAATTGCGAGAACTTCAAGAAGAATACATTGCTTTAGAGGAAAAACAAAATGAAATGGAATCATATCCAGTTGCGAACACCAGCTCACAAACAGCGAATGCAAGCTTATTACCCAAGCTAATAAACACAGTGGCGAATACTTCGCAAGTACAACAAGAAAAGGAGACAAGTAACAATCAGCAGAAATTGGTATCTATGGGGACCCGAGATCAAGAAGAGTATGAAAGAGAAAGAAATTTCTACAGTCGTGGAGGAAATAACAAAATTCAAAGACTCGATCAACCACAAGAAACTTATGGAGGTCAAAGACCAAACTTTAATAGAGGGCAAGGAGGTCACAAAGTAATATGGGAAGAAATCAAGATGCCACCTCTAAAGGCAAGTGTAGAGAAGATATGGGAAGCTATAATTTTGATGGAGAATATACCAACACCATGGAACATGGGAACGGAACCACCCCCAAATCACAGAAGTCATGAATTTTGTTCTTATCATCATTTTCATGGACATACCACAAACGATTGCAGAAATGTAAAGAGAATTATTTTGAGAATGATAGGTCATGGAAAACTAAATGGCTTTCTGGTAGGGCATCCACAATCTCAACCATTACCACCTCCGCCAGAACATCACAAAGTGAATACGATGAAAAATAAAGAAACATTCTTCATAGAAGTTGGTGCAAAAGCAAAAAATCTATTTTGTCACTCTATCGTACATTCATATAAGACAATTGAAGACTTTCATGATAATGTTTTGAGTAGAGTGTTCGCAAGAGATAATAATGGAAGAGAAGTTATGAATATTGCGAAAATCTCGCAACTAGAGGAATGGAAAAAACAGATCATTTCTTTTACCGCAGAAGAAATTCCTGAAGGATGAGATGCATGACAATCCATTGGTAATAAAATTGGAAATTAATACAAAACCGAAAGAAGATGAGGATGATGAAGCTGAAGATTCATGGGAAATCAATAGAATTCTAGTCGATACTGGAAGCTCTGTGAACATCTTATTTTATCATACGTATAAAACCATGGGTGGAATAGATGATGACCTTATACCATCAACATATAAGATATATGGTTTTAGTGGTACTGCTAACAAGCCTAAAGGGGAGGTCACTATGCAAATTCAATTGAAAGGAATATCTTCTGAAATCTCATTCTGTGTCGTTGATGTAGAGTCACCCTACAATGCATTAATTGGTCGACCTTGGTTACATTGGATTCTAGGTGTAGCTTCAACTTTCCATTAATGCATCAAATTCCCTCACCCCAATGGTGTAGGAATCATAAAGGGAGATTGGGTTGAAGGAAAGAAATGTTACGAAACTGAGATAGAATCTTGCGAAGGAAGAGCAAACAAGAAGGAAAACTGGCGACATAAAATCAAGGATGTACAAAGAAGTGAGAAGTTGATGGTGGATACAATTGAAAATAAAGGAGAAGAGATGTTACAAAATTAATGCTAGATCAGGATAAAAAGGATGAACATACCATTACCAAGGAAGCAGTAGCAGAAAATCATAAAGAAGCAGAGGAGGGCAAAAGTAATAAAAACAAGAAATGTATGAATGATTAAGTTGTTGCGATAATCTCGCAATAAGTAAGATTCTCAAAAATACATTTGATTGAACAACAAAATTGAGATTGCGAAATTCAGATACAATATTATGAATTGCGAGACTCTCGCAGAGATAATGAATTTTACAGAAAATAATCAGAAAAGAATGACAAAAGAGAAAGAGGCGAACCTTTATGGCGTACACCTTAGTTCGCGAATAAAATTTCGCAAGAGGCAAATGTAAGACCTAAAGTACGTCATATAAGGGGGTACCTATTGCATGATTCATGGAAAGGCTACACCGCCACCGGAACCTGAATCATGGAGATTTGGGGTCAATGAAGCCCATCCGGGAGAGGCACCTTGTATTCTTAACTTAAGCATATGACTTAGGTTGGGAGACTAAGGTAATAAGGACTCTCCCAAGGAGTGCAGAATCTGATCAAGGCGCCGAGGTACACGGTTGAGTCAAGAGTGTCGGGGGCGTTTGAAGCGTCCTTGCCATTCTTGACAAGTTTTGGCTTATACTGCACTCGGCCTGAAGAAAACCCCACTTAGGGTACAGTATCGTAACCATAATCCCTATAGGTAAAAGGGATAAGAGGATGCAAAAACAACTGGTTGTTGTTAAGACTGGATGGGAGGAGCTAACCTTGTATGGTAGAAGTACGCCTCCTTGAAGGGGCAACCAGGGGGGAGATAAGGGCGGCACCCACCATTAGGGAGCTGATAAGTGTCTTAAGACGCAAATGTCATAAGGCTTTTTATTCGTAAGGATATTAAGGCTTGTCATATTTGTGCAACAATCCTGAAGAGGCAATAATACAAAAGAAAAAGATAAGACGAGATCAATGGGTTTTCGCATGAAAGTGCGAAGACGTCCTGCGATTTCTTCGCAAGACGGCAATGTCATGGGGCTTTATTTTCGCAAGAATATTTAGGCCTGTCATATTGTCGCAACATTCCTTAAGAGGCCATAATACAAAAGAAAAAGTTAAGGCAAGATCAATGGGTTTTTGCATGAAAATGCAAGGACGTCCTGCGATTTTGTCGCAATGACAAGAGGTGGCATAATAAGACCTTTAATTAGGAAGGCAAAATAAGACCACACAGGAATGAGATTTTGAAAAGAAACAAAAATCACTTCGCAAAAGGCTGCGAAATTATACAATAAGAAAAATTATATGAAATCTCTCATTTGGATTTAAATAACAGAGGCAAGTATGGGAATGTATGAAATTAGAAAATGTCATTTATCTCCATATAAGAGATTTACTCAAAAATTCAAGAATTAATAATTATATTGATTAATTGTATTGCAAAGAATAATTGTTTTCATTAATGCAGGTTAAAATGGAATAAACGCAAATATACAGAAAGAAGAAATAAGTGTACAAGTATTACAAAGAATCAAAGAAAGAAGTAAAGACTATTTCTTGGTTATTCCTCATTATCTTCACCAGACTTGTTTCCTTCTTCATGTGCGTGACAATCTTTATCACCATCATAATTTCCATCACTATCAGACTCTTCATCGTCAGCTTCGCTATCAGAGATAATCAAACTGGGAGTATTCTGTGGGATTTCTTCTAAAAGACAAGGATAATCGGAATGAGGGATATTATGATCATCATAAAACATCTGGATGGTTTGATTGCGAAAATGCATAGCGTCATTCTTAAAATTCTCAACAGTGATTATGATTTGATTCTTCAATCTAGAATACTTGTCGTTGCGAGAAGAAAGATTCTTTGCGAGTTCCTTCTTTTCAGCTTCAAGTTCTTCAATCTTTTCACGATATTTATTTTTAGAATCTGCGAACAAAAGGCAACCAATTATTAACTTGATGAAAATTCATAAGAAGCAAAAGATTAGTAAAGAAGAGCAATTAGCAACTTTCTCTGTCAAAAATCATGTCTCTAATCAAGGCTGTATGTTCAACTTGGAGACTAACATTTACGCCTAAATCTTTTCTAGCATCATCTAAAATTTTCGCATCCCAGACAAATTCATCCTCACTACTTATGACAAGACGAGAACGAATTTGATTTTCCCTTTCGCAGAGTTCAATATTATTGCGGTTAGCTTTATCTCGCTCAAGTTAAACTTCAAGGAGAGCCTCTTGGAATTTCGCTAAAGCCTTGGCACCTTGATCAGAGATACGATCCTTATCATCTATGAGACCGCTAATTTTGGTTCTTAATTCATTGGTTTTCTCTTTGGAATCAATAAGGAGACGCTTAAATCTGTTGGCTAAGCCTAAACAGGATCTATGATCAATCTCTAGGAGGCGAAATTTCGATCTAAGTTCATTTAGAGAAAGAGGTGAAATTCTATCATTTGAGAAGCTATTTAAAGAATTGTTAAGACGTCCAAGAAGGGTATCATTATCCAAGGCATTAGGAAATGAGCGAAGAAGGGTAGCTTCATCAGAAAGACCATAAATTTCTGCAAAAAGGATCATTTAAATAAGATAAAACAACAGGATGAATGAATAAAGAGAAAAGAGAAAAGCAACATACCGTAAAGCTGATTATTGGCTTGTTGAAGACTAGAAATTTTATTCTTATATGAGGAAGAATCAATTTCTAATTGTCTATTTTTCTCGCGAAGACTTTTAACTTCAGCTTCCAAAACCTCATTCTTTCTGCGAAATTGAAGATTCTTCTTTTCAAGATTTTCGCGTCTTCTCTCTAAATCTGAGGCAACAGCAAAAGAAGCTTTTCCAGCCTACGAAAATAAATAAAACATATTAATATAGAAAGAGCTTTTGAGTTATAATAATAAAAAAGTAAAAAGATAAAAGTATACCAGACTATTGAGATAATGCAAGAAGTTGGGAGTCACTGATCTAGAAAATCCGCGAAGAGAGTTATTACCATCCAGTAAAGGGACATCACAAAAGGTAGTGAGATCTTTGCAGGTATTTGCGAATTGGTTATCTCCCATCCCTTGTAGAGAATCAGAAAAGAGGCCAGAAATCTTAGCCATAGAAAATTCAGGTGGAGAATCTTCAGTTGCAGCAAGATCGTCGTTATCTTCATCACCCTTATCATTTTCAGAACTTTCGTTAGGAAGAACATTTGAAGGAGAAGGAGAACAAACTTTTATTTTCTTTGGAGGAGGACCAGTTGATTTTTCCCTACGAAGAGTACCTTTACCTTTATCACCAATCTTCGCAGCATCACCAGATTCTTCTACTTCAGCAATAAACTTCACACACAGATAGAAATAAGAAATGGAAGCATGGAAGTAACAGTACTATTTAAAGTCATAAAAGAAAATTTCTTACCTCATCTGTGTATGAGCGAAGAGCTAACAGAGTATTAGATTTCCCAGTCCTGTTATAACTATCTTTTAGTTTTTGGATCTGCGGAATATCGCAAGAGTTAGCGAACAAAATAGTAAAAATCAATAAAGAAGTATAAAATGAGTTAAAGGGGAGAAGTATACCTCTTTCCTTCTCGGGCCAGGAGAAAACCCAAGGTTGATATGCAGCGAGATTCGCAGGAAGAACGTTTGATCCAGCAATGTAAGGACCCTTTAGCATTAAAGGAAACACACACCATTTGTCATCTTTGGATTGGTGAGGAGTTGTGATTTTACCAGAATGCCAGTAAATATCTTGCATAAGAATTTTGGCTTCATCATTGTTATCTTTTCTTCTTAATCGAATACCCCAGCGAGTATTCTCTTTCTTCATGGAGATAAGTTCGTAGTTTTCAAAGAAATTCGCCACTGTATATTTCTCAGCAGCTATCTCTAGGTCTGCGAATTTTGGATCCCTAAGTTCTTTGGAGTAAAGAGATCCTCTACCAGCACCCCGATTAGCGAACTCTAGCATCAGACGGATGCAGTCCCCACTTAGTTGGAAAATGGCTCGCGAAAATCCCGGATGAGCGAGAATTTCATAAAATAAAGGAATTTCTGGGTTATAAAGAGGAATAGGGAGACCTGCGAGAATTTGACTTAGCGAAATTATGATTGATTGATCATCACAGTTTTGATTGGAGAAAAGCTTGACAGGAAGAATTGATTTGGAATTCACACCAGGAATGGGAGAAAGTGTAAGACCTTTATTAGCAAGATCTTTTTGGACATCTTGTAGATTCTTCTCATATCTATGACCACTTGGAGCCATGTTTGAATATAAAGTATGGGAATGTTTAAAAAGTAAAAGAATTGAAGGAATAAAAAATTACAGCAGCAGAATTTGCAGAAGAATGACAGAGTTGCAGAGATGAGAGAATAAAAATAGAAGAGAAAGTAAAAAGAAAAGTGGAAAGAGGGAGGGAGAAGAGTATATAAAGAAAATTTACTTCTCAAAGAAATAAACATCATTAAGACGAAGAGACGTGAGCGGTTGAAAGGTAGCGGTTACAGAAGACGTGTCAAGAAATAAATGGAAGAGAGAGTACGTGTGACAAATGTGGAATATGAAAAGATAAGCAGTTGCGGAATTTATCACATCATTATCTACTATGCAGAGAAGATATGAGAAGAGGCAAGATGTAGGATCATAATCTCGCAACAATTATGTCTCAGCTAAATTATCAATGGTATTGCACAATAGCGTTGCAGAACAATTTCAGAAACGACGTCATCAAGGATCATGAGAAAGATGTGATAGTCTTGCGAAAATTAGAGAGCTTGAGAAGTTAACATTTGTAAGGTTGCGAGAATTTCGCAAACTATATCCGAAAATAAAGGACAGATTAGCTGTCATCCATTATGTATTTCCTTATAAATAGTCATCGAGTTGTAAAGAGGGTGGGATCTTTTTGAGTAAGAAACAAGTAAATAGGAGAGAGAAACTTTAGAGCAGAGATCATTCTTGACTTCTTTATCTTTCTTGTAAGAACATTAAAAAATTAATCAATAAAATTAAGAGTGTAAACCTAAAAATGAGCTGATCAACAATGAAATCATATGAGGGGTGTAGTGTAGGATTTCCTGCAACTACAGAACCAACTCAAGTTAGAGTTGGTGAATGGAAGAGAAAGAATTAGACCTTCGATGAAGGTTTCTTATACAATTTACACACGGTTCCTTTGCAGTAGAAACCCAAAGCTACGTTTGTGTTGTAAACATGGCTGAGGCGTTTATGTACAAATTCAGATTTTGCTCATATTAAGAAATCTAGTTAACTTTGGTGTATATATTTTAAACCGGGTACGTCGTGGCTATTCATAGAATAAACTAAAACAGTGAAAATAGGAAACCGATGACAACCAATTATACGTTTCCAAGTGTCCTCACCAAAACGCTCGTTTCACAAAATTAAAAGGAGGTCTATTTCGGCCAATAGGAAACGAGAGTTCCCTCACCGTTCAATGTGAGAGCTTTATTTGACTAGGCCTTTAAGTCTTTAGATATAAACTAGTACAACCGTTGCCACGGTGGGAGGGCCGACCGAAGAAGAATCCAAATATGGGGTTTTTCTGCGACTATTTTCGCTCTGTTTACGCAAAAGTGATATTTTTGCTCCGTTTCGGAAAAATTGATACTTTCATCCTGTTTCAGAAAAAGTGATACTTTCGCCTGGTTTCGGGAAAAGTGATACTCTCGCTCCGTTCCAGAAAAAGTGATACTTTTTCTGGAACGGAGCCAGAGTATCACTTTTTCCGAAAAGAGGCGAAAGTTTCACTTTTCCCTAAACAGAGCGAAATATCACTTTTCCCAAAATGGAGTGAAAGTATCACTTTTCCTGAAACGGAATGTTAAAGTATAATTTTTTCTAAAACGAAAAATTGGTCGATGCATAAACCAAAATATGGTTGCATGATGTGTTGTGCGTCCTTTGTGGTGGTTTGCATAATAGCTATGCATTCAATTTTCAAGAATTGTGCCTAAAATAAAAGTATCGTTTTTCTTGAAACGGAGGGAAGTACATCGTTTTATTAGTTGCAAAGAAAAATTAGTTGATGCATAAACCAAAATATGGCTACACAAAGTATTATGTATCCTTTGTGGTGGTTTGCATAATGGATATACATTTAATTTTCTAAAATTATGCCTAAAATGATAAATACCTCCAAATTTTCCGTAAAAACTCTAAATTTGATATTGTTGTTTATACTCATTGTGTAGCTTTTATTATTACCTTTTCAACGAGATAAAATTTGTAAAATTCTAAGGCATGGATTTTTAGATATGTTGTATTAAAGTTTGGTTGCCAATTATACCTTTAAAGAATAGGATACCCAAGGAATTATAGTATTTGACTAAAAGGGAGGGATATTTTGGTATTATCAAGTGCACACTAAAAAAATCTTTTTATGAAATTGCAAATTTATGTTAGGTTTCAATTTACAAAAAAGTGGCCATAAAAGGGACTCCCTCCCTTCGGGACCTCCGGTCGGTCGGTCGGTCCAATTAGGATTAGTTAAGATTTATAAAAATTGAAATGGATTACCAAATCGTGATATAGTCGAAAAAAGCCATGGTCACCATGTTACCTTTCCAGAAAAACCATCCATAAGTTGAGATGGTGACTAGTGGCGGTTGGTGTGTGTGTGGTGGTGGTTGGCGTGTGTGTATGTTGGTGATTGGTAGTGGTGGTGGTCGGTCCTGGTGGTTTGTGGTGGTGGTGGTGGCGCTAGTTGGGGGTTGTGTGTGTGTGGTGGTGGTGACGATGGTTCGTGGTGGTGGTGCTCGTTGGGGTGTTTGTGGTGGTGGAGAAACATAGCGTGTTGTAAATTTTGTGATAAAAAAAACCAAAAAAAGAAAGTAAAATTGATCATAAAAATCTATGAAACTGTTATGGTCTGGGTTGAGAGGTGTATTCGTACACTAAAGGCATCACCTTGTTAAATTCCTATAAATCCTAATCCAATACACCATTTTTAATTTGCTTGGGGTATAATAAAATCCATTTAAGACATCACCATTGACTTGGTACACTCCGAAATAAATTGATAATCTATTGTGGGCGTTATAATTCAACAATTTATATAAATAAACTTATCCAATATCTACAATTTTTTAGTTTTACAGAACAGTCTCTTAGTGGCTGCATTGTACTACCCATAATTGGAGGATATACAAACTGATTGGTGATGTAAATTTTACGACTATATTAGTATCGTGTTAAGGAGTGTCTTGAAACTATACAAAGTCAAAATTATCCTTTTCAATAAAAAAATATTTGAATTTATATTGTAATTAAGTTTTCCCTTTTATGAAAACACCATCAACGGTCAGAATGGATAATAGATGAATGCCATGCTGACAATATATCATAGGATGTATATTTTTAGATACCATATCGAAAGTTGATGGTGTTCTACTGTGTTCTTCATCAACGACAATCAAAACGATACTCATTACATGAACGATCCTGACAATATATAATCGACACGGTATTCATTACATAAACAATGCCGACTATATATAATCGGCATTGTGAAAAAATTGATCATGCCGAGGCAACTCTAAAAATTTTGGACATGACCGGCACAGTTAGTTGTGATTTTTCTGGAATTACAACAGTCAGACATGGTGTTCATCATTTTCCATGTTGACTCCATAGGATCAGCTTGGTGTTCTTCATTTTACCATGCCCGACCCCGAGAAAGAAAAATAATAACAATTCAAAAAGAAAAATAAACGAAAAGTACCATTGCAACTTAGCCATTGAAAAAATGTGGAAAATTCTTCTAGCTCATTTCTTTCTTTTCTTTGTATCGAAAAACCCGTCATCTAGATTCTTTATATAAATAACCTAGAATTAGGTATAATAAAATTTAACTACTAATATAACCTTTTAAGTAAATAAAGAAATTTATTTATAATTATTTTAGAATGTGATCAATGAAAATTCCTGAAAAAAATTCCTAATGATATTCATTTTTATTTATCACGCGTTTTTTGCTAACCTAATTTTTCCTGACAAAAAAAAACCTGGCTATCACTATTATTTTAGAATTCTACAATTACTAGTTTCTCACCCATGCGATGCACGGGTCTGTTTTTATTGTTTATGGAATATTTAATGCTCTTTTTATATAGAGAATCTATCTTACAAAAACAAATGGTTTTGCCACCATCTAACGATTCTGGATGGTTATTTTTAACTGATCGACGGCTCATACTCCTTCCAAACTGCCTCTCGGTGCAAGAGATAAATCTCGGTTGAGAATTAACCCACCTCCAACGCCCCCATCCGGCGTATGTGAGTAATTCAAAACGGCTTTGAGGCAAATATCAGGGTCTTTCAGCGAAAATCAATGAAAAAACGCATCAACGGGAATCAATGTCTCCCTCATTGTCATTTATAGATCAAAAAGAAAACGCATCGAAGGAACTCAGTGTTGTTCCTCCAAATATGAATCTAAAAAACCACACACAGACAATCTCAATCCTAAAACCAGGAATGACTTTCTCTCTTTCTCATTTAGGTATCTGAAATTAGGTTTCTTATGTCACTTTGATTTGATTGCTACAATTTTTATTCTGAATATGGATTTAATTTGAAAAAACTTTATGCATTAATGGATAATTTTTGTCTTCAAATTTCAGGAGAGTCAGTTTTTGAAATTGTTAGGGTTTCTTTGTAGTCCATTATCTGGGCTTATGGAAGCTGCTCTTTCTAATGGGGGTAAGTATTTTTACTGTTTAATTTCTTTTATTTAGTATTCGGATGAGATTCAACCTACGCATGAGAATACTGGAATCATCCTTCTTCGTGATATTGCAGTGTCCGTCTCTTGCATACCATCGATTTCATCATGTGTTGTGACTACTCTATTACCTTCCTTTCTATAGCTAATTGTGATTTCTGATTCTTTACCTTCCTTTCTATAGCTAATTCTCTCAGCCACAATGGAAGAACTGAAAGTTTTTTCGTCGTTGTAAGTCGCTCTTCATTCATCTAACCATCCATGGCAAAGTAAGTCTAACAAATATGGAAAAAAAATTACCTTCATAAACCCCCCCAAAAAAAGATGTGCTTAGTTTATTTTGTGCTTCCCAGATGTTGCACATTTTTTTTCTTTTTTTTTTTGTGTGTGTGTGTTTTACCTTAAAATGTGATCTGATTATGGTTTTGTTTTTGCAGATTTGTGTTGATGCTCGACATATTTGGAAACAAACCAACATCCATCAGGTATAAATTTATTTTGGTGATGTATTAGGTTAGGAAGTAAGCCACATTGATGAATTTTTTAACTACAATTAACATGACTTTCGTCACTAGGTAAAGATGAACTTGGCCAAAGCGAAAGCTTACCAACACATATTTCGAGAAATAGATAAGCGAGATAAACTCGGCTCAAAATAACAAATGTGTATAATCAAAGTCTATATAGCAAAACGACTTTTGTGTCAAGATAGGAGATAGAGTAGATAGACTTTTGAGTGATAGATAAGTTCAAGTCTCCACATACCTTTTAGTCGATGAAGTTCCACCAGTTCCTTGAGTAGTTCTTCGTCTTGTATGATGATCTCCATGGAGTTCTTGAGCTCAACTACACTTTCTATCCTAGTCCGAACCTTAGCTATAGTAGACTAGAAATCAAGACTTATAGTTTTGATCACTAACATTGACAAACATGCTTGAGATAGCAACGCATGCGAGTTCGACCGAGCACTGCTCTAACAATCTCCCCATTTGTCAATTTTAGTGACAAAACTACCAATACATATGGAATAAAAAAATAGATAAATAAACTTTTGTAGCTCTTCTTCCACATGCCTAATCTTCAACATTACTTGAAATCTTCGCCACTTTCAAGTACTCCAATGATTCCAAAGGTTCTAAGTTTAGCATCATCGTTGTTGAAAATCCGTAGCTACAACAATGAGAAAACAAGAATTCTCAATCATTGTTATACAATGTCATAGTATTATTATACAGTATCAAAGTTCAATTGTATCACAACTTTGACAACAATACTATGGTGATATGTATCACTCCCCCGTTAGTCAATACTCCATCTCACATGGAAACCACTCCCCCTTACATAATGATCCGAAAACCATATGTATTTGTAGTGTGAACTACACATTAATTCTCCCCCTTTTTGTCAATAAAATGGGCAAAGGTACGAAAACGGGATCCTAATGAAAATTTCCATAGAGACATTTCATGACCAAAAGTAAGCACATATCAACTTATTTATATGCAATCATATAGCTGAAGCTAAATTCTTTTATCAAGGAGTTTATAAAGATACAAGATAACCCCGATAATATTCCACAGCCGCACTCCCCACAAATATTTGGCAATAAAACACAAGTTCAATTAAGAACTCTCCCCCATAAAATGTCATTACCGAAAGAACAACAAGAGCGACCTTAATTTCATAAGAAAATAAGGATTTCTTTGGACATAACAAATCATATACGAATATGAATTTGAATCCAAATATACTCAATTAAATTAACTACAAGAAAACCCATGATTAATTCAATCGGAATACACAACTAAATTACCACAAGAGTGTGATCAATTTAATTGGTCATGCTCAACATAAGTGAACTTACGGAGCCTCATAGTATATACATAAAACATGGATCAGGGAAGATCAATACTGCAGAATAGACAAGGATTCATTCTATTTTCCATCACTATTTTCACAATGACATACAATAGATATAATCCTTGTAAACAAGAGTTCATCCTATCTTCCATCAATATTTTCATAGTGACATGATAGGCTTCAAACTTTTGTGATGTCAAAAGCTCATTCATTCTTTTATCAATACATGCATATCGACATTCGAAAGACTTAACTTTTGACACGGTATGGGACAATCATAGTTCACGGATGCAAACACACATATCCCATAACAAATTGCAATATATAAAACCATAAAGATTAATACTGCAAAAATCATCTTCCAAACAATTTTTTAGAATTTAAACAAATAATCCTAAAAACATGAATATGAAAACGATGTACATAGCTATGTGTAATCACAATAATGGCTATTCCAAACTCTAGTTATTCTTCTAAACAAAACAAAAAAGAAGATTTACTAAATGTTAAGACCTTTGAAGAATTTTTTATCGTCCCCGAACTCCTTGTCGTCAACAGTCATTGGGACATAAGGTTCATGAAGATAGGAGTTAATATCAATAAACCTTCTTGACTGATATCGAACCAGGGCCTTCTGAATCTCATGAGTTTTAAACACAAAAACCTTTATTTGTTGAATCTCCTTTTGCGTCTCCTTCAACACTTCAAGAACATCAGAAAACTTCTGAGAATTTGAAGGAACGGCTCTTGGCTTCCTCACATTCCTTATTTTTCTTTTCAAGGTTGGAGGCAACAGAGATTTCTCTTTTTCCTTCATGATTGATGGCTTGACAATCATATCAACATCTTTTCCATCAGAAGACATAATGCTTGGAGTATCCATAAACGTATGGGTTTGTGAGAAGAAATCACAATCTCAACAAGTAGTCTTAAGATAAAAGAAGTTTTAGGGAAGGAAAAAGGAATGTAGGGTTAACCTTTAACAGGTTCGTGCACGCACAATTCTGAACCCTAAGGAGAGTAGAATTGTCGAGAATGGCCCTCCTTTATTGATAGACAGGGAATCTAAAAAATAAAAACTAAGAAAAGAATAAAGCAAACCTTTCCTAAAGCCTGGGAGGTACACAATCTTGTCTCTTTTTATCAGGCACTTGAGACAAGATTTACAAATCAACACAATCAAATTGTGTTGCGGTGAACAACAATTTGTCCACCATGTTTCTCTTGAGAGGAATCCACAGACCTCTGTCTATCAAAACGATTTGACCATATTTTCTCTAATGGTCTTGTTTTGTCTCTGGAAACTAACTTCTTAGACGAAGATAAAATCTTACATACCTCATAAATTTTCTGCGCGAGTTAAAGCTTGTTTGCTAGTCGATTTGATCTTCATTGAAGTTTGTTGACATGTCTCAATTTGTGTTTATACTTGTAACACTTTGATAGTGCATGACCCTTGAGTGAACAATATGAGCACGTCAATCTTGAATATAATTTAGGCATCTGAGATGTGCAAGCAGCTAGACACATAGTGGAACCTGAAACATCATACATAGAGTTTCCAAAGAAGGGGTCAATTTTATCTTCCAGATTAGTTGGGTTTTCTTCTGAAAGAATATCAAGATCGATGTGTGTATTGCTATAATTATCAAATTCAATATTTTCACAAAGAAGTGCAACGCTCGATTTTTCATCTTCTTTAGAATCATAGTTGTCAGACATTTAATCAAGAGTTGCAGCAAGACCTTTGTTCCTAGTGTATTTCTTTCGATTTGGACACTCATTTGAAAAATGTCCAAAAAATTTACACTTAAAGCACTGAGGCATATCCTCGTCATCAGTTTCATCAATATCCCTATTTTTATGAGGAACACGATTATGAGGTTTATCTGATGACTTGGATTTATCTCTGGAAAACCGTTTACTTCTCTTCAAAAGAAGATCCATAAACTGTCTTGTGATCAACGAGACTGACTTGTCAAGATCTTCATCTGATGAATCAGCCTCTGAAAGATCATCTTCAGAGATATAAACACTTTTACTTTTATCAAGTAATTTAGTGTTCTTTAGTGCTTTGAAAGTAACATCCTTAATAGCCTTGGACGTATGCTCATGATCAAAGATCTTTAGCTTCCCAACCAAAGTATTTCTGGAAAACGTTGCGAGATTATTTCCTTCAACGATGACATGCTTCTTAGAATCATATCTAGATGACAGCGATCTGAGAATTTTCATCACAATGTCCTTTTCAGGAATATTCTTACCCAATTTAAAAGATGCATTAACAATTTCAGAAACTTTGTGATTAACCTCATCAAATGCTTCTTCATCTGCTATACGAAGGTTTTCCCAATCAGAACTAAGGTTTTGAAGCCTAGCTTCTTTCTCATTGGTATTTCCTTCAAATATGGTTTCTAAGATATCCCAGGCTTCCTTAGACTTTGTGCACATAGTCACATGGTGCTGAAGGTCTGGGGTAATGGCATGTATGATAGCATTTAAGCCGTCAGAATTATGCTTTGCAGCAAGAATTTTTTCTGGACTATATCTATCTATATCCTTCGGTATAGATACATTACCTTCTGTATTAACCAGAAGATCATAGCCATTAACAACACGTACCCATGTTTGAAAATCACGAGCTTGAAGAAAAGCACGCATAGCAATTTTCCACCACAAGTAGTTTGAGCCATAGAAGACTGGTGGTACGTTTATGGAGATAAAATTCCTGTCCATAGAGTCAGATCGCTACAAACACAGACTTATAAGGTCTTTAATGTGTTCGCCTGCTCTGATACCAATTGAAAATGCGGGGGTACAACAACCACACCCAATATTTCGATTAGAAATCTGTATGGACTAGCTCTAATATACTTTCAAGAGAATCAACTAGACTCAATCTTAATAAAGTATATCAAAGAGTTATATCTCTCTTTCTCGATTCAATACTTACTCAAGCAAGTAGAAATATGCGATTCTAATTGAATACAAGAGAAATCACTTGAACGGTACCAAATACCAATGTTCAAGTATCAATCAATTTCAATCAACAACCAAAGGTTGGATTTCCCAATTGATTGATTCAAACGCACAACCTGTGATATTTCAATTATAAAGATAAACAATATAATGCGGAAAAAAGAAATAACACAGATACCAGAAGTTTTGTTAACGAGGAAACCGCAAATGCAGAAAAACCCCAGGACCTAGTCTAGATTAAACACACACTGTATTAAGCCGCTACAGACACTAGCCTACTACAAACTAACTTCATTCTGGACTTTAGTTGAACCCCAATCAATCTCACATTGATCCAAGGTACAATTATACTCTTACGTCTCTGATCCCAGCAGGATGCTACGTGCTTGATTCCCTTAGATGATCTCACCCACAACTAAGAGTTGCTACGACCCAAAGTCCAAGAATTTAATAAACAAATATGTATCACACAGAAAAGTATACGGTAATAGATAAATCTGTCTCCCACAGAAATACCTACGAGTTTTGTTCCGTTTTTTGATAAATCAAGGTGAACATGAACCAATTGATAACCCGGACTTATATTCCCGAAGAACATCCTAGAATTATCAATTACCTCACGATAATCTTATTCGACGCGGCGAAAGAAGATATTGTAGAATCACAAACGATGAGAAGAAGATGTTTGTGATTACTTTTATATCTTGCCTATCGGAGATATCAATCTCAATCCAATCGTTACGATTGTACTCAATGCGATAGAATAAGCAAGAT
Organism: Papaver somniferum; assembly: GCF_003573695.1. Classification (NCBI taxonomy): domain Eukaryota; kingdom Viridiplantae; phylum Streptophyta; class Magnoliopsida; order Ranunculales; family Papaveraceae; genus Papaver; species Papaver somniferum. Next base: position 152,026,447 of record NC_039366.1, on the reverse strand, counting down.
CAGATCACACAACTACAAGAAAGTAGTATCGGTCTGGCTTCACAATCCCAATGAAGTCTTCAAGTCGTTAACCTACTGGGTCTCGGTAGAAACCTAAGGTTAAAGGAGAATCGACTCTAGCTTATACAACTAGTATCACACAGGAGGTGTGGGGATTAGGTTTCCTAGTTGCTAGAGTTCTCCCTTATATAGTCTTTCAAATCAGGATTTGCAATCAATGTTAGCTTAGTAACAAAGCATTCAATATTCATCGTTAGATGAAAACCTGATTAGATTCAAGATAATATCTTTCAACCGTTAGATCGAAAACTTAGCTTGTTACACACAAATGAAATGCACGTTTTAGGTTTGTGTAACTGTACCCAAACATGTACATTTGTTGGTTCAACAATAGTTAACCAAATGGTTAGCCATATGAGCACTTTCATATCAACCATGTTCTTCTTCACCATAACTAGTTCAAATGACTCCAATGAACTAGTTAGAGAGTTGTTCAATTGCTTAGATCTTATAGAAGTATACAAGACACAATCGAAGCAAAAACAATTTGATTCACTCGAATCGATTCATGAACTTTATAGCCACAGTTTGCAAACTTGCATTCCTTAGTTAATATAGTTATAAGTTCACGAATAATCGTTTTTTAGAATATAACCAACCTAAGTACGCGGACCAGGTATGCGGACTTAAGTACCCGGAATGAGTTTGTAAATAGTTCACAAACTCCAGCAGATTTTCTCGGGAAGAGAACCTTTGACAGTACGTAGACTGGGTTCGCGGACTCTGTTCCGGTTTCCTGAGCAGCAAAGTACACAGACTTTGGTTCAAGGAATAAGGACTTATACATGCATGTGTTACCACACAATGTTTATATCCAATATTGGTTATATAATCTAAACTCTCATTTCAAACATTGAAACATTCTTAGAGGACGTTATATAGTTGTTATTCACAAACTATTTTTCGTCAAAGCCATTTTCAAGTGATTGAAACATAACATGACTTTCGTCACTAGGTAAACATGAACTTGGCTAAAGCGAAAGCTTACCAACACATATTTCGAGAAATAGATAAGCGAGATAAACTCGACTCGAAATAACAAATGTGTATAATCAAAGTCTATGTATCAAAACGACTTTAGTCTCAAGATAGGAGATAGAGTAGATAGACTTTTGAGTGATAGATAAGTTCAAGTCTCCACATATCTTTTAGTCGATGAAGTTCCACCAGTTCCTCGAGTAGTTCTTCGTCTTGTATAATGATCGCCACGGAGTTCTTGAGCTCAACTACACTTTCTATCCTAGTCTGAGACTTAGCTATAGTAGACTAGAAATCAAGACTTATAGTTTTGATCACTAACATTGACAAACATGATTGAGATAGAAACGCATGCGAGTCGACCGATCAGTGCTCTAACAATTCCAAATTAGGTTTTCGTAATTCCTGGATATGCTTTGTCCAAACATTGACCGAAAATCCCTTAGAAAATCTCTAACTAGTAAATGCACATTACTAATTTTCATTTTCCAAAAATAAAATTAAAAACGTTAATTAAAAGATTCTCAACTTATTTTTCGATCCAGGATTTTCCTTTAGCTATTAAGGAATATCTTTGAACAATACAAGATAAGCGTTACTGCACATGTTCAACGTATGTCGACATCTTTACTTTGTAAGTCCTCTTTCATACTTACAATCTTGAAACCGATTTCCCACACTTCCAAACAAGTTTAGAATTGGTTCATCTGACTTTCAAGAACTATATGATTGATTAAGAACACTCAATCACCAAACATGGGTTTCACGGTTCTACCAAAACAAGTTTCGGTTCTACCTCCATGTGAGTACTGGATTTAGTCACACTAGCTTTCCAAAAATTCGGTTGACTAGGTACTAGGATCGGTTCCCACATATATATGGTATCTAACTTGTATTTGTTGCACATGTCCATAAGATAGGTTCCTAATATCTAAAAATGTGTTGCACATGTTCATAGGATCGGTTTCCAATATCTAGAAACGTGTTGCACCTCTTACAAGGATCGATTCTCCTCTTGTGATCAGTTGCACCTCTTATTAGGATCGGTTTCCCTTTGCCTAGAGTTGTTCATACCAATAACACTAAATCATACCATCTCAGGTGATTACTTAAGATCGGTTTCACTAATAAAAGTCATACCAATATAAAAGTCAGGCCTTGTGAATAGTTTTACCAAGAACATAAACAAGTCATGAGCAGTTATACTAATCACACACATTGGTAGTTCAAAAAGATATGAAATGAATAACAATACCAATAAGCCTAGCGATTTCCCTTTCGATTCACAAAACAAGTTCATGAATTTACTTCCTTTAAACGAATGTAAAACATCGTTTCCTAGGATGAAATCTTCACCTCATATCCATACATAAACACAATAACATTCAAACGATTATGTCGAAGTCTTATATACGAAGTTGAAAAGATAAGTGTTATACTTCGTATTGTATTCCTTAATACTACGTCTAACTAGAGTGCAATCATTCATGCTTCGCAGTTATGTTTTCAATATGCACGACTTGAAAGATACGTTAGGAAATAAAACAGTTCAAGTCATATATTACTAACCTCAAGTGGAAGGATGATGTCGTCGTTGTAGATCCTTAATTATTCAAGTCTTCGTAATACTTGTAATGTCTCATATCCTAATACTTTCAAGCTAACCTATACGAAGTTGACTCTAGTACATAATCAAGCGACTCTTTAAATGAGTTTTTGGTTCACTAAAATATGACAACCAAACTTGACATACCAACGCTTGGTGGGTTCAACGGAGCTATGCTCTAACAATCTCCCCCTTTGTCAATTTTAGTGACAAAACTCTTACATCATATGGATAAACAAATTACAAGAATTCATTACACATACGCTTGATTCCCGAATTCAACAACACAATAACCTATCTACATTCATTCCATAAATGTCGTTGTTGACATTATAATAACAAAGCTAATACTCCCCCTAAAGGTAAGAAAGGTAGATTTTTTCAATCCGCACGTCTTTGTTATTCCTTTGTATTCCATATAACTACAAGTATCATATGATATGCTACTCCCCCTTAGTCTATGCTTTACTCTTTCGTTAGATAAACGTTTAAGCACCAATGTCCTTTCCCTTAGTGATACCAATCAATATAAATAAATACCAGTATCACTTGTTTACACCATATATTTCTCCCCCTTTTTGTCACAAAATGACAAAGGTACGAGAAAATTAAGGACAAACCAAAAGGATCTTACAAATCTCACAAGACTTGCAACCTATAGAGTTAAGCACGAGGGTTCCACGCACCATTTTTGATAACCACTATCAAAATCGAAACTACAAGGTTGTTTTGATATGTTACCAAGGAAACAATTGCCCGAAGAAATTTTCCCTAATAGTTTAGTAAACCAAAAATCGACTAAGCACCTTAGTTCCTTTGCTAAACCGATTGTACAAATACAATCGCTTGTTCGATAAGACCAAAATAAAGATAACTCTATTTTTCTCATCAGGTTCTAATTATCCATATAACTTAGACCTTTCAATTTTAAACAAGACAAGTACTAGGTTAGTTAACTAACATTTCTTGTTAAGGCATTCGATTAGACTTGAATAACCATAACCTCCACTTTGATAAGTCTAACTAAGATCAGAATTAACTTAGTTTCTCTTATCCGAAATCGAATTGGACTAAAAAATTCATCCCGTAAGCCTTTTCTTTCGTTAAGCCATAAACAATTCATACAAACCAAATAAATCAACTTGCATAATTATTCACCTCAACCGGAAGAAATTGAAACAATATAGACATTAAAGCACCGCAATTGCACAAATGATTGATACCAAACAATAAAGCAAGATAACAATAGTTTTTCTTAATCCTAAACAATTGAATCACACACACAAATAATGGAATAAAAAATATCAATTGTACCGAAATTTTGTTAAGCAAAAGCAATAAATATACGCAATAAAATTAGGTTGTTCTTAAACAGGAAAACGATTAACTAACAAAGTCGTTACCTCAAATTTCACATCCTCTTCCCCAACATGTTTGCATCTTCTTCCACGGAGAATTGATACCGAAATATCATTATGTTGTCATCCTTATGCAAAACAAAATAATAACAACAACCAACCTTTACCAGAGAAAGGTTGAAAACCGGTTTTTAACTATTGCAAGCAAAAGTTGAAAACCCCGAAACACATATGCTTTTATGCTAAACCAAACGATTTAACATATTGTGACTTTTTCACATATTGTTTCAATCAGAACCCCTCATAATCCTTTGATAAAGCCTACCAACATGGGATAGAACTTAATCCTTCTAAACCAAAAGTCACCCAAACCATAAGGGTTCATCACATATGAAATCAAATATTAAGGTCATGAAACCGAAATCAAACATCCCATAAACATACATAGCAATAAGATAAATCATTCAAGCACACGCTATGTAATCATAAACTGTCACAAGAAAAATTATAAACCAAATAATTTTATTCATAATAAGATAGTTTTATTCATAATAGACCTAATACAATTATTGACAGAAATCAAAAATTGATGTCTATTTTCCTGGATTAAATATTACAACATATAACTTAATCTCTAGTGGTGCTCTTGTTGTTCACTGAGGTTCCTTCAGTATTCAAACTTTTGAAGCATGTCTCAAGAGACTTGTCTGCAACCACTTCTTGTTTCTTAAGTTTTTCAACTTGAACCTTCATATCAGCAATATCAGTTTTTGTTTCCTCAATCTTATCTTTGAGCCAATCTTGATTTCGAACTGTTATTATGATATTGGTTCTTAGTTCCTCAAAACCTTGGATATAGTCAATCATACTATCAGAACGAATCCACTTGGTTTTGGTTGGATCCTGTATGTTGTAAGCCAACATACATGACTCATCTTGTGATCCAACTGAACTATCAGAATCATAATCAGACATGATTTTTGATATGTTTTTCTTCTTCCTCTTTGTATTGATTCCTTGACAATCTTCAACCTTTTGAGCTTCCTCCTTATTAGCCTTTGTGATACTACGATTTATTGGAGGCATGCTCGGTTATATAAATAAGGATTGATTAGGATTTCAATAATACAGGCAAGAGATAGTTTCCCTTAAGAAGAGACAACTCTCGGACCGAAAATATTACAGAAATATATTTCCTTTCCTTTGTCCGAACTTCTCATGCTGGGAGGTTTATTAAAATTCGAAAATTCTAAATAAAACCTATTTTTGGAAGATCATGATAAACATGAACACTTTTTAGACACATGGATTCGCAGTAATCCATAAAATGTCACAGATTTTTCTGATAAGCAACTACACAAAAAACAAATGTGCTCTCGTTTTGTTGTGCTTTTCTCATCCATAAATAAGAGCACGGAATGGGATGAGAGAGCACAATTTCGATACAACTAAGTTGTATCAGAGTAAGCTTTTTCTAGCTTATAGCGAGTATCAGAAACAAAGTTCATGTTTCTCTTCGGGAATTTCTGACCTAAATATTTCCTCCCAAGATGATGATCTTTTCTAACTCTAGAGATATGATCATGTGGAGAAACTGTACTGACGTGAGAATTTTCAGAGATAGATAAATCTCTCTTAATTCTTTCAATGAGATTTTCATTCTAAGGACTTCCTTATGATCTACATCAGTTTGATTATCTGAAACAATTATCGGAAATTTTTGATTGTTTCTTTTGGCAGAGATTTTCTCTTTCCCTTTCTTCTGGAGTCGTTCTTCATCAAAACAAGAATTGTTTCGATATGGGTGAGGAGGAACCTTTTTCTAGAAGCGATTATCAACTCTTTCCTCTGATTCTTTTGAGTTGGTTATCGGGTAGTTGTATAATCTGTCTTTCTACTGAGGAATGGTCTTTCAGTTTTTTAAGACAAGAAATTTCTTTCAATATTTTTACCACCGTATGTTGAAGAAGTATAAGTTTCCTGTTAAGTGACTGAAAGTTGTATTCCTTAAGATCACTTACACGGAATCGGTTCAAAGTTTCCTTTGCAGAAGATTTCATTTGATCATCAGTAGATCTAGAAGCTGGTTTTTCATCCTCTTCTGACTTGATGTAGTTAGGAAAACTACCATCATCTTGATCTGTTTCAGATGTGACTAAACCGGTTTTATCACAATCTGTAAAAGTCAAGCAAGGAATTTTAGTTTCCCCAACATCAGAAGAAATCACAACAACATCATTAGTCAGAGTCATAGGACGTGCCTCTTTTTCTTGAGTAAGATATTTACCAAGAACTTCTAATTTGACAGTGAGATCCGTATTCTCTTTGGCCAGACAATTCAATTGAATGTCTTTATATTTGATCTCCTTTTTAAGAAGATTTGACTCTGTCTTTAATACCAGCACCATAGAAGACAAAGATTTTATAGGCTTTAGGAGTTTTACCAACTCTTTATCAACATCCTCTTTTCCATCAGAGATCTACATAGATGTTTTCGCAACTCCTGGATCATGAGTTAACGAAGTGGTAACATCTTCAACTTTTGAGTATTCATACTCTTGCAGAACGTTAACTGAATCAGACATAGATTCAATTTCTTATAGGTTGGATCGCACCAAACACAGATTGTTAGATCTTTTCGTGTTTGCCTGCTCTGATACCAATTGAAAAGACGAGGGTACCCAGATATACCTCAATCTAAAACTTTTCCACCTATAAGTACTTTCTCCGAAAGTGATTGTCTATGGACTGAGTCGAGACAATACAACTAATCGGTTCACACTTCGTGTGGTTGTCTATGGATACGAGATCGAGACAATACGACAACAAGATATCTTGTATGATTGACTATGGATACAAGATCGAGACAATACAACAACGAAGTATGTTTACTTGATAAATGGTTCGGACTTAACCAAACACAATAGGATTACTATCAAGTAAATAGGAATTAACGTTTGTGTATTTTACTTCTAATTATAAAAACAATTATAATTGCGGAAATAGAAAAGTAAAAGACACAGCAAGATTTTGTTAACGAGAAAACCGCAAATGCAGAAAAACCCCGGGACCTTATCCAGAATTGAATACTCTCAGGATTAAGCCGCTATATAAAATCAAACCAACTTCTTATAGTTGAGACCAAGCAACTAAACCTATAGTTCACCTAGTTCCGTCTGTATTCCCACGCCTCCAACTTATAATAAGTCACGTACTTGGAACAATTCCTTTGGTTCGTATTCCAAACAGTAAAGGAACAACAAATATGTTTGGTAACAACTCTTTTCAACCAAGTGATGTGAGTTCGACAAAAGTCTCTTCCGTTTATCCCAATAAAATCGTTTGTCAGGGCCTTAGATCTATCTAATAACAACTACCAAAGTAATTGTCAAGATTTTGCAATCAATACTTTGAATCATAAAGAATTGTATTGATGCCGATCTACTCAACTAATAAATACAATCTACCACAAGGATTTAACCGAAACAAGTATTGTGCACACCAAAGATTATGAACCCAAATCATAAATCTTCAAAATCTTCTTAGATCTTCAATAAATACCTGCACACAATCAACTTGAATATCTTGTGATCAATCATGCACATAACGGAGTCTGTTAACAATGGATTATCACAAGAAGTCTTTAGATCTACAAACAGTCTAAAGATCCCCGTCGAAACTTCTATTTAGTTTGAGTGAATCTTATATCAGAATAGAAGATTCTCAAGCATAAACAAACTAGGTGCAATCAAATTTCAACAACCGTTAGTCAATCGAATCAATCGAAAACTAATAATAAACCGCAATTATCTAGTTTCCCACCAACAATACTAATAGAGCTTCTCAATCCCAAAGAAGTCTTTAAACTGAGGAGTCGTAAGAGATTTCGCCTAGTTAGGTTACTTTCCTCTCCGAATAGGCGGCTCCACCAGTAACAACACAACTAGATAGTTTTGCTGGATCTGAGGATTAGTTTGCTCGAAATGAAAACTTTGATATTTATAGACCAAGGAAGTTTGGACACCAAGGAATTTCCAAAACCGAAAATATTCTCAAGATATGCAATATATTCCAAATTCGGTTTTCGTAATTCCTGGAAATGCTTTGTCCAAACTTTGACCGAAAATCTCTTAGAAAATCTCCAACTAGTAAATGCACATTACTAATTTTCATTTTTCAAAACTAAAATTAAAAACCCTAATTAAAATATTCTCAACTTATAATTCTATTCGGGATTTTTCCTTTAGCTATTAAGGAATGTCTTTGAACAATAAAAGATAAGCGTTACTACACATGTTCAAAGTATGTCGACATCTTTACTTTGTAAGTCCTCTTTCATACTTACAATCTTGAAACCGATTTTCCACACTTCCAAACAAGTTTAGAATTGGTTCATCTGACTTTCAAGAAATATGTGATTGATTAAGAACACTCAATCACCAAACATGGGTTTCACGGTTCTACCAAAACAAGTTTCGGTTCTACCTCCATGTGAGTACTGGATTTAGTCACACTAGCTTTCCAAAACTTCGGTTGACTAGGTACTAGGATCGGTTCCCGCATATATATGGTATCTAGCTTGTATTTCTTGCACATGTCCATAGGATCGGTTCCCAATATCTAAAAACATGTTGCACATGTTCATAAGATCGGTTCCCAATATCTAGAAACGTGTTGCACCTCTTACAAGGACCGATTCCCCTCTTGTGATCGGTTGCACCTCTTACTAGGATCAGTTACCTTTTGCCTAGAGTTGGTCATACCAATAACACTAAATCGATCATACCATCTCAGGTGATTACTTAAGATCGGTTTCACTAATAAAAGTCATACCAATACAAAAGTCATGCCTTGTGAATAGTTTTACCAAGAACATAACAAGTCATGAGCGGTTATACTAATCACACATATTGGTAGTTCAAAAAGATATGCAATGAATAACAATACCAATAAGCCTATCGATTTCCCTTTCGATTCAAAAAACAAGTTCATGAATTTACTTCCTTTAAACTAATGTAAAAGATTGTTTCCTAGGTGAAATCTTCACCTCATACGCATACATAATCACAATAGCATTCAAACGATTATGTCGATGTCTTATATACGAAGTTCAAAAGATAAGCATTATACTTCATATTGTATTCCTTAATACTACGTCTAACTAGAGTGTAAGCATTCGTGCTTAGAAGTTATGTTTTCAATATGAAAGACTTGAAAGATACCCTAGGGAATGAAACAGTTCAAGTCAAATATTACTAACCTAAAATGGAAGGATGATGTCGTCGTTGTAGCTCCTTACTTCTTCAAGTCTTCGTAATACTTGTAATGTCTCATATCCTAATACTTTCAAGCTAACCTATACGAAGTTGACTCTAGTACATAATCAAGCGACTCTTTAAATGAGTTTTTGGTTCACTAAAATATGACAACCAAACTTGACATACCAACGCTTGGTGGGTCCAACCGAGCTATGCTCTAACAAAATTGCTTCGGGAAATTGTTTCCTTTATAACATACTAAAACAATATTACTTTTGTAGTTTCGGTTTTAGTATGAGTTATCTAAAATGGTATGTGAAAACTAGGTTGTACAAGTCTTATGGATTTGTAAGATCCTTTCGGTTTGCTCTTTTGTTTGTTCGTTTCTTTGTCATTTTTTTGACAAAATGGGGGAGAAACATATGGAGTAAACCAGTGATTTATAATCACTAGCAAAGGATATATGTGCTTAAAACATTATATCTAACGAAAGAGTAAATCATAGACTAAGGGGGGGAAACATATCATCTTGTTGTGTAGTATTTCATACTACAAAAAGGGAATAACAAAGATGTTCTGATTGAATATTTACCTATCTTTCGTTAGGGGGAGTAAAGATTTTGTTATTTAAATATCAACAACGACATTTATTTTTTAAATATATACATGATATTGTGTTGTTGAAACATGGAATCAAGCGTATGAAGAATGAGTTATTTTGTAATTCGTTTATCTCCATATGTGATAGAGTTTTGTCACTAAGGAGGAGATTGTTAGATCATAGCTCGGTTGAACCCACCAAGCGTTGGTAAGTTTGGTTGTCATATTTTAGTCTCAAAACTCATCTAGAGTCGCTTGATTAATTACTAGAGTCAACTTTGTTTAGGTTAGACTAGGAAGTCTAGGAATATTGATACTTACAAGTATTACTCTGAAGACTTGAAGAATGTGAAGAAGTAACGACTGCAACGAGGAAATCATCCTTCCACTTAAGGATAATAATATTGACTTGACTTGTTTCCATTCCTGACATATCTATCAAGTCGCTTTATATTGAAAACATAACATGTGAAGCTATATTTATGACACTCTAGTGATTAGACTTGGTCATAGCATTATGATCAAAGTATCAAGGAATTATATTGAATTACAAAGTATAATGCTTATCTTTTGAACTTCGTAAATACGACATCAACATAATCTATATATTTAATACTTGATTATGTGTGGGATATATGTGTGATTTCATCCAAGAAACTATGTATTATTACATTGGTTTAAGGAAGTAGATGTATGAAATTATTTCATAATCTAAAACGAAATAATAAGTTAAAATGCGGGGGTCTAACAATCACACCCAATAATTCATTTGGCAATCTGAGAGGACTTACTCCTGAAAAAGCGGAGGTCTAACAACACCACCCAATATTTCGCTTAGCAATCTGTATGGACTAACTCCGAAATACTTTCTAGAGAATCAACTAGACAGTCAGACTCAATCTAGGTAAAAGTATCTCAAGGAGTTAATATCTCTCACTTGTTTTGGTTTACTCAAGCTAATAGAAATCAGCGAGTCCTAATCAAACACAAGGAATAACTTGGACGGTACCAAAGACCAATGTCCAAGGATCAATCAATGACAATCAAACAACCAAAGGTTGGATTATACCAATTGATGATCCACACGCACAACCTGTATTATTTCAATTATAAATATAACAATATAATGCGGAAACTGAAATAACAAAGACACCAAAAATTTTGTTAACGAGGAAACCGCAAATGCAGAAAAACCCCGGGATCTAGTCCAGATTGAATACACACTGTATTAAGACGCTACAGACACTAGCCTACTCCAATCTAACTTCGGACTAGACTATAGTTGAACCCCAATCAGTCTCCTACTGATCCAAGGTACAGTTGTACTCCCTACGCCTCTGATCCCAGCAGGATACTGCACACTTGATTCCCTTAGCTGATCTCACCCACAACTAAGAGTTGCTACGACCCAAAATCGTAGGCTTTAACAATAAAAAAATCTGTCTCACACAGCCAAGTCTATCAAAGGACCAATCTGTCTCCCACAGAAAAACCCTAAAGTTTTTGTTCCGTCTTTTGATAATAACCAAGGTGAACAGGAACCAATTGATAATCCGGTCTTATATTCCCGAAGAACAGCCTAGATTAATCAATCACCTCACAACAATCTTAATCGTATGGTAGCGAAACAAGATGTCGTGGAATCACAAATAATGAGACGAAGGTGTTTGTGATTACTTTTTATCTCTTGCCTATCGGAGAAATCAAACAATCTCTAGCCAATCAATATGATTGTACTATTACGATAGAAGATGCAAGATCAAATCACACAACTACGATAAAAGTAGTATTGGTGTGGCTTCACAATCCCAATGAAGTCTTCAAGTCGTTAACCTGGTTTTAGAAGAAGAAAACCAAAGGTTAAAGGATAACCGACTCTAGCACGCAAACTAGTAGCACACGTAAGGTGTGGGGATTAGTTTTGCAGAGTTGCTAGATGTCCCCTTATATAGTCTTTCAAATCATGGTTTTGCCTTAGTTACAAAGAAATCAATATCCATCGTTAGATGAAAACCTGATTTAGATTCAAGTTAATGTTTCTCAACCGTTACATCGAAAACTTATCTTGTCATACACAAATGACTGTACGCTTCTAGGTTTGTTAACCGCACCCAAACGTGTACATTGTTGGTTCAACAATAGTCTAACCAAAAAGGTTAACCATAAGAGCATTTTATAGAAACCATGTTTTTCTTCACCATAACTAGTTCAAATGACTCAAATGAACTAGTTAAGAGAGTTGTTCAATTGCAAGGAAATCTTATGTAACTACACAAGACATAATTGAAGCAAAAATGATTTGATTCACAAGAATCGGTTCATGAACTTTAATATCCACGGTTTGCAAAAGCATTCCTTAGTCTTTTAAGATTAAGTTTATAGATCATCTTTAGATATATAACCTTCTCAAGTTCGCAGACTAGGTTCGCGGACTTAAGACATCGGATAAAGTTTACAAACTCCAGCAGAAATTCTCGGGTTTGAGAACTTCGCTGGTTCGCGGACTGGGTTCGCGGACTTGGGTCACACAAGTAGTTTGTCAACTCCAGCAGAAATTCTCGGGTTTGAGAACTTCAGCAGTTCGCAGACTGAGTTCGCGGACTTGGCACTTTCCATACTTCCGGTTCTATTGATCAACAAAGTTCGAGAACTTCGGTTCAAGGAATACATTGGTTATGTAATCTAAACTCTCATTCCAATCATTGAAACATTCTTAGAGGACGTTATATAGTTGTTACACCATTTCTCGTCAAAGCAATTTTCAAAGTGATTGAAACATTCATGACTTTCGTCACTAGGTAAAGATAAACTTGGTCGAATCGAAAAGCTTACCAACACATATTTCGAGATATATATAGGCGAGGTATACTCGGATCGAAATACCAAATGTTTATAATCTAGTCTATATATATAGCATACGAATTTTGTCTCAAAGAGTATGAGATAGAATAGATAGACTTTTGAGTGAAAGATAAGTTCAAGTCTCCACATACCTTTTTGTCGAGAAGTTCCACCGGTTCCTTGAGTAGTCCTTCTACTTGTATGATGAATCGCCATGAAGTCCTTGAGCTCAACTACACTTACTATCCTAGTCCGAGACTTAGCTATAAGAGACTAGAAATCAAGACTTATAGTTTTGATCACTAACATTAAAAAACATGCTTGAGATAGCAATGCATGCGAGTTTGACCGAGCAGTGCTCTAACAATCTCCCCCTTTGTCAATTTTAGTGACAAAACTATCAATACATATGGAATACAAAAAAGATAATGAAACTTTAGTAGCTCCTATTCCACATGTCTAATCTTCAACATTCCTCGAAATCTTCGTCACTTCCAAGTACTCCAATGATCCCAAAGGTTGTAAGTTTAGCACCATCGTTGTTGAAGATCCGTAGTTATAACAATGAGAAAGCATCGGTCTCGATCATTGTTATACAGTGTCATAGTATTATTACACAGTGTCAAAGATCAATTGTATCACAACTTCAACAATAATACTATGGTGATATGTATCACTCCCCCTTAGTCAATACTCCATCTCACATGAAAACCACTCCCCCTTACACAATGATCCGAAAACCATATGTATTTGTAGTGTGAACTATATATTAATTCTACCCCTTTTTGTCAATAAAATTGGCAAAGGTACAAGAACGGGTTCATAATGAAATTTCCGTAAGAGACATTTCATGACTGAGAGAAAAAAACACACACCATCTTATTTAGATGCAATCATATAGCCGAAACTAACAACATTCATCAAGGAGTTTAAAGATACAAGATAACCCCTCTAAAATTCCGCAGCCGCACACCCCTCAGGATATGACCATTAACCACAAGTTTAAAATAACTCTCCCCCATTTGATGTCATTCCCGAAAGAACAACAACGAGCGACCTTAATTTCAAGAGAAAAGAAGGATTTTTATTGGACACCAAAACCATGTGAATGATTTTTATATCCAAAACTCAATCAAATTAATCATATGTAAACCCATGATTAATTTAATCGGAATACATTATCAAATTAAACACAAAAGTGATCATTTTAATTCATTGTGCTCACCATAAGTAAACTTACGGAGCAACGACTAAGTTAACCATACAAGAGAGTGATTTGCTTAATCGTTCATATACTCAACACAAGAGAAACTTGTGGAGTAATAACTAAATAACCAACAAGATGATTAATTTAGTTCTAATATGCTCAACATAAAGTATCTTACGGAACAACCAACAAGGCTAATCAAAAGTGATCAACTTTGTCTTATCGTGCTCAACATAAGACACTTTACGGAGCCTCACGGTAATACAAAAAGGATGGATCAATGAAGATCAATACCGTGGAATACACAAGGATTCATTCTTTTTCACAAGCATATACAATAACAATAATCCTTGGATACAAAAGATTTTAACCTATCTTCCGTCAAAGATTGACAATATAGGCTTAACTTTTGTATATGTCAAAAGTCTATTCATTCTTAAACCAATAAACGAATACCGATCATGAACGACTTTACTTTTGACAAAATATGGGATAACATAGTTCACGGACGTAAACACCAATATCCCAAAACAAATTGCAATATAACAAATCATAAAGATTAAATACTGCAAAACATCATCCTTCAAAAAGTTTCAGAATCAAAAACCTAAATACAAGAAGATGAAAAAATAATAGCTATGTGTAGTCACAATTATCGCTATTCAAAGCACTAGTTATTCTTCCAACTAGGCCAAAAAGAAGACATACTAGGCAACAATCTTTGAGAAATTCTTTATCATTCCCGAACTCCTTGTCGTCAACAGCCATAGGAACATAAGGTTCGTGGAGATAGGAGTTGATATCAACAAACCGTCTTGGCTGAATATGTCGAACCAGGGCTTTCTGAATTTCCAAAGATCTTAAAACGCAAGTCTTTATATCACGAATCTCCTTTCTTACTTCCTTCAAATCATCAAGAACATCGGAAAACTTCTGAGAGTTAGAAGGGACAGTCCTTGGATTTCTTGGATTCCTCCTTTTCCTTTGGAAGGACGGAATAACTGGAGATTTTTATTTTCCCTTGATTGATGGCTTAACAATGATGTTGACGTCCTTTCCATCCAAAGACATGATGCTTATGAGAACATCTATAACCAACTGATTTTTGTGATTGGAATTCACACTCTCAACAAGCGGTCTTGAGATATAAAGAATATCAAAAAGGAAAAAGGAATGTAGGGTTCGAAACCTTTAAACAGGTTCGTGGACGTTCAATTCTAAACCCTATAAAGAGTAGAATTGTCGAAAGTAACCCTTCCTTTTATTTGATAGACAGAAAAGAATAAACCTAAAACAACTTTTCCTAAAGCCTATGCGTTCACAACATTGTCTCTTTTGAACAGGCACGTGAGACAAGATTTACCAATCAACACAATTAATTTGTGCTGTGGTGAACAACGATTTGTACACAATTTTCCTCTTGAGAGGAATCCTCTGACCTTTGTCTATCAAAACGATTTGACCATACTTTCTTCTCAAATGGTCTTGTTTTGTCTTTGGAAACAGACTTCTTAAACGAAGATAAAATCTTACATACCTCAGCAGTCTTCTGAGCAATTTTAAGCTTCATTGCTAACTGATTCGCTCTTCGTTGAAATTTGTTGGCGTTCCTCAATTGATGTTTGTACTTGTAACATCTTGATAGTTCATGACCCTTTTGAGAACAAACGAGCACGTCAATCTTGGATAATAATCAGGCATCTGTGGTGCGACTGCAGCTAAACACAAGGTAGATCCTGAAATATTACAGACAGAGTTTCCAAAGGATGGGTCAATTGAATCTTCCAACTTGATTGGGTTCTCTTCTTCACCGAAACCATCAAGATTGATATATGTATTGCTACAGTTATCAAAATCAATTTTTTCACATAGAAGACCGACACTTGATTTCCTGTCTTCATCCATCTCCGACATCTCATCAAGTGTTACAGCAAGACCTTTGTTCCCAATGTACTTTCTACGATTTGGACACTCATTTGAAAAATGACCAAAACCTTTACACTTAAAGCATTGTGGCACATCCTCGTCATCGGCCTCCTCAGCGTCCCTGTTTTTAGGAGGAATGCGATTGTGAGGTTTATTTGATGACTTAGGTTTGTCTCTTGAAAATAGTTTACTTCTCTTCAATAGAAGATCCCTAAACTGTCTTTTGATCAAGGAGACTGATTTTTCAAGATCTTCATCCGAAAAATCACCCTCAGAATAATCATCCTCAGAGACATAGACACTTTTACTCTTATCAAGTAATTTAGTGTTCCTCTGTGCTTTGAAGGCAACATCCTTACTGATTTTGGATGTATGCTCATGATCAAAGATCTTTAGCTTTCCAACCAAGATATTTCTGGAAATATTATCAAGGTTATTTCCCTCAACGATGAGCATGCTTCTTAGACTCGTATCTAGATGGCAGCGATCTGAGAATTTTCATCACAATGTCCTTTTTCAGGAATAATCTTACCCAATGCAAAAGATGCATTAACAATTTCAGACACTCTGTGATTAAACTCATCAGATGTATCTTAATCTTCCATACGAAGGTTCTCCCAATCAGAATTAAGGTTTTGAAGCCTAGCTTCCTTTTCACTGGAGTTACCTTCAAATACGGTTTTTAAGATATCCCAAGCATCTTTAGACCGAGTGCAATTAGACACATGGTGCTGAATATTTGGGGTAATGGCATGTATAATAGCATTCAAACCGTCGGAATTTTGCTTTGCAGCATTTATCTCAGCAGGAGTATATTCACCAATAGGTTTGGGAACGCTTTCATCTCCAACTGCCACAACGGGAGCATTATAGCCATTAACCACATATATCCATGATTGAAAATCACGTGCTTGGAGAAAAGCTCGCATAGCAATTATCCACCATAGGTAATTGGAGCCATCGAAGGCTGGTGGTACGTTAATCGAGATAATACCTCTGCCCATAGAATCAGATCGCTACAAACACAGACTTGTAAGGTCTTGAACGTGTTTGCCTGCTCTAATACCAATTGAAAAAGTGGGGGTCTAAAAACACCACCCAATATTTCGCTTAGCAATCTGTATGGACTAACTCCGAAATACTTTCTAGAGAATCAACTAGACAGTCAGACTCAATCTAGGTAAAAGTATCTCAAGGAGTTAATATCTCTCCCTTGTTTTGATTTACTCAAGCTAATAGAAATCAGCGAGTCCTAATTGATGCATGTCGTAACCACAACATATTAATTAATATTTTTCCACCTAATTAACAAGTAATATAGTGTAGTCAAGTTCGTTCCCACGAGGATCAAGAGATTTTTAGTTGTAAAATTGTCACAAAAGGGGGGAAATTATTGATTCAGATAAAAGCAAAAGAAAGTAAACAAAGCAATTAAAAGATAAAGGAAAATCAATAAGAGAGACAAGACCAAGGAATCCTTCTTCGTTGCAAAACGATGATTCAAGTTATGTTTTTCATCCACATGTTATTAGTCACAGA
Organism: Papaver somniferum; assembly: GCF_003573695.1. Classification (NCBI taxonomy): domain Eukaryota; kingdom Viridiplantae; phylum Streptophyta; class Magnoliopsida; order Ranunculales; family Papaveraceae; genus Papaver; species Papaver somniferum. Next base: position 152,009,074 of record NC_039366.1, on the reverse strand, counting down.
TTATCACCAACCATAGGATAGCAGGTTCGCTTAGCTAACCCAAAAATCCCTTGTATCACTGAGTAACAGGTCCGCTTAGTTATCATATTCTATTCAAAAGAACCACCTTGAGGTTCGCTTACAAGATGTAATTCCCCGAACGCATTAAGATTTATGAATTTAGGTTTAGTACTAGTAGTTAGACTCGGTTTGCTTGGTCCACTTTCTAGATTTTTTTCACACACAATTGCTCCACGGAATCCCTCCGCAAGGTCTCGTGTTTTCTACTTGTGTAAAGTGTCGAGAACAATTACGTATTCCCTAAATTATACTAGATTTAGGTTGAGTTAACAAATCAATTCAACGTGCACTCAAAATAATCTATCAAACAACCATGAATGTATAAACATTCCAATTAGCAAAAACAAACGATAATCATGTGAAAAACTTCAAAGTAGATTGTAAAACTAAAACTCAAATCATGTCAAGAACTAGGAATTCGTCCCCAATCAATAAGAAAATTAGCTACTCATGTTTTGAAATTCACACAAATAATTAAAAGGACAATTTTGAAGTTCACACAAATAATTAAAAGAAGAATTTTGAAAAGCAAGCAAAAACACAAGTGTTGCGTGTATAAAAGGTGTGCAAAAGGTGTAGAAGTGTATATAAAGAAAAGTAGAGAACTTCTCTATTTATAGGCTTCAATTTCCTAGGAATCCTCTTAGGAATAGAATCCCTTTCCCTTTGTAAGTATTCTTTCCAAGTCCTTGTCTTTCTCAAATCTTTCATCTTCACTTTCCAAATTTAAGTCCAATTCCTCAAACCCATGAGTCTAGATGAGTCTAGAGAATTCTTCACAAATACCCGTATTTTTGGTCACCTGAAAAGTTGTCGGGATCACCGGAATACTACCTGAAAAGTGGACGCCGGCAACCTGAAAGTTCTTCTCCGTCGACAGAATATCCTTCACTGTTCTGTTAAAGTTAACGGTCATTCTGGTCAAACCTTCAGTCGAAGGGTCAAGGGAGGAGTGAGTTAGCTGCTCAGTCAGCTAGTAACTCAGCTGAGTAGTCTGATCACTGAGTTGAATCTTTAACCGGAATTCACCTGAATCGTGAGTCAGGCCATCGGCATCCGAACATCGGCCGAGTTTCGTTTGTATTCTGGTCAAGTTCCAACCAATTTCAGGTCTTTTTCTTCACTTCCCTGTACAATTCCTAGACATTTATCTATTCATATCAATGGTTCATTCATCTCCCACTTCTTCAATAGCAAGATCCCCTTAAACAACAGCACCATACTAAACAGTTAGCAGCATTGTCCTCCTCTGTAACACCATTTTCTGTTGCTTCAACTTTCAATTCCGAATACCAGACGAGACCCATTCTTCATTTTCTTCACAAAAATCTCATATTGTTTCCCTTGGTAATCTTCAATAAACAGTTGCAGTTCTTCTTCTTCGAGATCAATTACCATCAATTGAACAACGCCATTCTTTACCTCAATTTATTGTTCTTCTCTGCCCATAGCAGATAACATCGACCACCATCTTCTCTGGATCGCAAAGCAGATTCAATCCCCTTCTCTTTCATTATCAGATTCAGCCTTTAATTCACAGCAAAATCCAAATTACCCACAAACCCATCTTCTTTCTCATCTGCAACTTCATCAAATCGCAACAGCAAAAACCCATCATCATTCGCTAACAGCTCGGCTTCGATCTTGAATTCATCACTAACATCTTGAGTGTCAACTGTCGGAGATTCTCACAGAAACCCCATCTCCAATCCATGGTTGCTCCATCATCTTCTCTATCTCGGATTCAGTCTCTCAATTTCACCTCTCGGTTTTGCTTATGGCTGCGCAACTTTTCTTCCTTCTCAATTTCAGGTGAAAATGATTGAAATGAATGAGAGAAAGTCTTCTCTCGATTTAGGGTATTGTTTTAGGGCAGATTCAGACACCCCAGCACTTGAGATAAGGGTCACCCAGATGGTAACCCCCTTAACCTTAGCTGATCTCTATTTAGTGTTCCTTCATATAGAGTTTTCATTTAACCTTGGCCGGCTCCGGATAGTGTTCGTCCATGGAACGACAATTTTTTCCTTATGTGCTCAAATTTGGTAATTTCTTCTTCTTTTCCTCCGTATGACTCCAAAGTAGCTATAAAACTCAAAAACACGCGTAAAATACATAATTTACAAGAAAAATAGCAGAGAAAGCATAAACAATAGATAATAAATAGGATGTATTCTACACCCTATCAAATTCCCCCACACTTAGACTTTGATAGTCCTCGAGCAAATCAAACTAAAACTTACAACTTCAAAGCGTTCCAGCGTCCCAAGCATCCAAAGAGCTATGAGGACATAGAGTTTCTGCATGCTAGTAATAAGAAGTTAGAAATACTAAAGAACATATTCTCATTCTTAAATGTTGAGTGAGAAATAACCACACCATAATGAGAGAACGCATGTTTGAGAGCGATCAATAAGCATTTCGCCTCGACTTCTGCCTCACCAAAAAGGGTTTTATGAAATTGCACTCAAAAGACGTACTTTTATGGTTCTCACATGTGTGCAGGTAGGAATGAAGAGAGAAATCCTGCAACATGTTGAATGGTGGGAAGGAAAACTTCCGAAATATTTTAAGAACCCACATCTTTCAATATTTTGAAAAACCATTTTTCTGAGGATCTCTAAGAAAGGAAATCAACCACTATTATCGAGGGTGAGATTACTTACTCACCTTCACATCCGATCGCCAATTATGATAACACCACTCTCACGGCATCCAATAGAAACGTCTTCCGCTCCTCATTTGCCACCGGCATGATTAAATCCATTATTTAACACTCTAACAAGTAAGAAATCCGAACGTAGTTCCCTAACACTTCCATGTTCAGTTATGTCGGTCAGAATTCTCTATGTACACATACCTAGAAGTATGCTAGTGACTCTAAAATCTCCAAAAGTTGGATGTTTTTATGCAAATTTTTTTTTATAAAAAATATGCTTAACCACTCCCCCACACTTAAACCTTACATTGTACTCAATGTAATTGAATCGTCCTAGTAAAGTCAAGGTGAGAAATTTTAACATGATATGGAACAAGAAAAATAAATAAACAAAAAAATAAAAAGAAACAAAAGGATAAGAAATACAAAACCTATGAGTTGCCTCCCATTTAGCGCTTGTTTTAATGTCGACGGCCCGACTTAGCTCTTGCATGATTCATTAGCCCGCATCAATCTCTTTAACGGGAAAACATGAATTCACATCACTTATGTATCTCATTGTCTCAAAGATATTGAAGTGGATGAGTGCACCATCAAACTCCATAGTCAAGGTGCCATTTTGGACATCAATCTTCGTTCCGGCGGTGCTTAAGAATGGTCTACCCAATAACAAAGGTGTATACTTGGGAGAGTTCTCATCATTCATGTCTAAGACATAGAAATCGGCCGGGAATACAAGCTCATTAACCTGCACCAAAACATTCTCAATAATCCCTTTCGGGTAAACATTAGATCGGTTAGCAAGTTCAAGAACTACCCCGGTCTCCTTAAGAGGACCAAGATTCAAAGAATCATAAATCGAGGAAGGCATAACATTAACCGATGCTCCCAAATCTAGTAAATCTCGAGTAAACCTTGTTTTACCAATTGTGCAAGGTATAGTGAAACTACCAGGGTCCTTTAATTTAGGCGGGAGTTTCTTGAGAATGAACGCCGAAGCATTCTCCCCCACACTCATGACTTCATTCCATTTCAACCTTTTCTTCTTCACGCACAACTCCTTTAAGAACTTTGCGCAGCGAGGAATTTGTCGAATAGCTTCAATGAGTGGAATATTGACTTGTACTTTCTTAAGGATGTCCCAAATATCCTTGTATTCCAACTCTTTCTTCGACTTAGCAAATCGGCTAGGAAAAGGGGGTGGAGTTGTGAAAGTAGGAACCGGTTACTTGGAAGTTTCCTTTTGTGTGGTTTCCTCTTTGTCTTCGACTAACTCTTCATGCACCTCATCTTGTTGATTTGGTTGCTCCACTTGTTTCTCACTTCTTAAAGTAACCGCATTAACGTTCTCTCTTGGGTTCACAATGAAGGAAGCTTTGTGGATGCTTGAGATTTCAATAGGTGCACATCGGTTGCTAATTTTCCCATTTGAGTTTGTAAATCCTTGATGGCCGAATCATTCTTTTGTTGATTTTGTTGAAACAATGACGTAATACCTTGCATCATGACATTAAGCTTATCATCTATCGAAGATCCTTGTTCCTCCACTTGAGGTTGGAATTTTTGTTGAGGTTGAAAGCGTGGTTGTTGGAAACCACCTTGTTGCACATATGGATTAGGAGCCGCCGCTTGCTTGTTTGCATAACTAAAGTTAGGATGATCCTTCCAACCAGGATTGTAAGTATTGGAGTATGGATCGTACCTTGGCTTTTGATTTGGAAACAAAGCATTTACTTGTTCGGTCTCATCATCCGGAATAATTACCGCGGCCATTCGTTGCACTACCCTCTCTATGTTGTTTAACCGTTGAGCGGATTGTGAAGAGTCCTCCATTTTACTAACCCTTCGGATATTGGAATCATGCCTTGTATAAAATTTTTGTGCATTTGCATCCATACTCTCAATCAAACTAGTTGCTTGGGAAAGCGTCTTCTCAGTAAGTGAACCACCCGCAGCTGCATCAATCAAGTTACGTTGATCTGGAAGTAATCCTTCATAAAAATATTGAATGATAAGTGTTGGTGATATGTTGTGGTGTGGACAGCTTGCTAACAACTTCTTGTACCGCTCTCAATACTCATGGAGTGATTCTACTGAAATTTGTAAGACTCCACTAATCTCTTTACGAACCACAGCCGCCTTAGAAGCTGGAAAATACTTCTCTAGGAATAGCTTTTTCATCTCGGTCCATGTTGTAATGCTCCCTGGGGGTAAATAATACAACCAATCTTCGGATGAGTCTTGTAAGGAGAATGGAAAGGATTGTAACATAGCCCTATCCCTATCTTCGATACCTTGCCTAAGACATGTCATCTTGTGTTGAAATGGTTGAAGATGACGATTTGGATCTTCACCGGGAAGCCCTTTGAACTTTGGTAGATGGTGAATAAGACTCGACTTCATCTCCACTGGATCAGTTATTGTGATACTCCATGGTTGTGAATCCAAATTCGGAGAAATTAACTCTCCCAACTTCTTCTCCGCAGGTGGAGGTGGTGGTGGATTATTATTTACCGCCTACCATTGTTGATGTAGAAGGATCTTCTTGCAAGTTCCGAGCTTCTTGTAGTATTGTTCCCTTGCGAGTTGTAATCCCACAACGTTGGTAATCCCACTGTTTAGGTGCCAGAGATCAAGCACCTGAAACAAGATTCTCAAAAACTACGTTAGACACGATAATATAATCTAACAAAGCAAGAATAAAGCAAAAAGTAAAATAAGAACAACTAAAATCGTCCGCTGCTCCCCGGCAGCGGCGCCAAAATTTGATGCGTGTCGTAACCACAACAAATTAATTAATATTTTTTCACCTAATTAACATGTAATATAGTGTAGTCAAGTTCGTTTCCACGAGGAGCAAGAGATTTTTAGTTGTAAAATTGTCACAAAAGGGGGGAAATTATTGATTTAGATAAAAGCAAAAGAAAGTAAACAAAGCAATTAAAAGATAAAGGAAAATCAATAAGAGAGACAAGACCAAGGAATCCTTCTTCATTGCAAAACGATGATTCAAGTTATGTTTTTCATCCACATGTTATTAGTCACAGATTATAACCAACCGTAGGATAGCAGGTTCGCTTAGCTAACCCCAAAATCCCTTGTATCACTGAGTAACAGGTCCGCTTAGTTATCAGATTCTATTCAAAAGAACCACCTTGAGGTTCGCTTACAAGATGTAATTCCCCGAACGCATTAAGATTTATGAATTTAGGTTTAGTACTAGTAGTTAGACTCGGTTCGCTTGGTCCACTTTCTAGAGTTGTTTTCACACACAATTGCTCCACGGAATCCCTCCCCAAGGTCTCGTGTTTTCTACTTGTGTAAAGTGTCGAGAACAATTACGCATTCCCTAACTTATACTAGATTTATGTTGAGTTAACAAATCAATTCAACGTGCACTCTAAATAATCTATCAAACAACCATGAATGTATAAACATTCCAATTAGTAAAAACAAACGATAATCATGTGAAAAACTTCAAAGTAGATTTTAAAACAAAAACTCAAATCATGTCAAGAACTAGGAATTCATCCTCAATCAATAAGAAATTAGCTACTCATGTTTTTGAAATTCACACAAATAATTAAAAGGAAAATTTTGAAGTTCACACAAATAATTAAAAGAAGAATTTTGAAAAGAAAGCAAAAACACAAGTGTTGTGTGTGTAAAAGGTGTGCAAAAGGTGTAGAAGTGTATATAGAGAAAAGTAAAGAACTTCTCTATTTATAGGCTTCAATTTCCTAGCAATCCTCTTAGGAATAGAATCCCTTTCCCTTTGTAAGTATTCTTTCCAAGTCCTTGTCTTTCTCAAATCTTTCATCTTCACTTTCCAAATTTAAGTCCAATTCCTCAAACCCATGAATCTAGATGAGTCTAGAGAATTCTTCACAAATACCCGTATTTTTGGTCGCCTGAAAAGTTGTCGGGATCACCGGAATACTGCCTGAAAAGTGGCCACCGGAAACCTGAAAGTTCTTCTCCGTCGACAGAATATCCGTCACTGTTGTGTTAAAGTTAACGGTCATTCTGGTCAAACCGTCAGTCGAAGGGTCAATGGAGGAGTGAGTTATCTGCTCAGTTAGCTTCTCTGTCAGCTAGTAACTCAGCTGAGTAGTCTGATCACTGGGTTGAATCTTTAATCGAAATTTACCTGAATCGTGAGTCAGGCCATCGGCATCCGAACATCGGCCGAGTTTCGTTTGTATTCTGGTGAAGTTCCGACCAATTTCAGGTCTTTTTCTTCACTAACATGTACAATTCCTAGACATTCATCTATTCATCTCAATGGTTCATTCATCTCCTACTTCTGAAATAGCAAGATCCCCTTAAACAACATCACCATACTAAACAATTAGCAACATTGTCCTCCTCTTTAACACCATTTTCTGTTGCTTCAACTTTCAATTCCGAATACCAGACGAGACCCATTCTTCATTTTCTTCGTAGAAATCTCATATTGTTTCCCCCTGGTAATCTTCAATAAACAGCTGCAGTTCTTCTTCTTCGAGCTCAATCACCATCAATTCAACAACGCCATTTTTTACCTCAATTTCTTTTTCTTCTCTGCCCATAGCAGACAACATCGACCACCATCTTCTCTGGATCTCAAAACAGATTCAATCTCCTTCTCTTTCATTATCAGATTCAGCCTTCAATTCACAGCAAAATCCAAATTAACCACAAACCCATCTGCTTTCTCATATGCAACTTCATCAAATCGCAACAGCAAAAACCCATCATCATTCGCTAACAGCTCGTCTTCGATCTTGAATTCATCACTAACAGCTTGAGTTTCAATTGTCGGATATTCTCACAGAAACCCCATCTCCAATCCATGGTTTCTCCACCATCTTCTCTATCTCGGATTCAGTCTCTCAATTTCACCTCTCGGTTTTGCTTATGGCTGCGAAGCTTTTCTTCCTTCTCAATTTCAGGTGAAAATGATTGAAATGAATGAGAGCAAGTCTTCTCTCGATTTAGTGTATTGTTTTAGGGCAGATTCAGACACCCCAACACTTGAGATAAGGGTCACCCAGATGGTAATCCCCTTAACCTTAGCTGATCTCTATTTAGTGTTCCTTCATATAGAGTTTCCATTTAACCTTGGCCGGCTCCTGATAGTGTTCGTCCATGGAACGACAATTTTTTTCCTTTTGTGCTCAAATTTGGTAATTTCTTCTTCTTTTCCTCCGTATGACTCCAAAGTAGTTATAAAACTCAAAAACACGCGTAAAATACATAATTTACAAGAAAAATAGCTGAGAAAGCATAAACAATAGATAATAAATAGGATGTATTCTACACCCTATCACTAATCAAACACAAGGAATAACTTCGACGGTACCAAATACCAATGTCCAAGGACCAATCAATGACAATCAAACAACCAAATGTTGGATTATACCAATTGATGATCTACACGCACAACATGTATTATTTCAATTATAAAGATAAACAATATAATGTGGAAACTGAAATAACACAAACACCAGAAATTTTTTTAACGAGGAAACGGCAAATGCAGAAAAACCCCGGGACCTAGTCCAGATTGAATACACACTATATTAAGCCGCTACAGACACTAGCCTACTCCAAGCTAACTTCGGACTGGACTGAACCCCAATCAGTCTCCCACTGATCCAAGGTACAGTTGTACTCCCTACGCCTATGATCCCAGTAGGATACTGCGCACTTGATTCCCTTAGCTGATCTCACCCACAACTAAGAGTTTCTACGACCCAAAATCGCAGGCTTTAACAATAAACAAATCTGTCTCATACAGACAAGTCTATCAAAGGATCAATCTGTCTCCCACAGAAAAACCCTAAAGTTTTTGTTCCGTCTTTTGATAATAATCAAGGTGAATAGGAACCAATTGATAATCCGGTCTTAAATTCCCAAAGAACAGCATAGATTAATCAATCACCTCACAACAATCTTAATCGTATGGCAGCGAAACAAGATGTCGTGGAATCACAAACAATGAGACGAAGGTGTTTGTGATTACTTTTTATATCTTGCCTATCGGAGAAATCAAACAATCTCTAGCCAATCAATATGATTGTACTATTATGATAGAAGATGCAAGATCAAATCACACAACTGCGATAAAAGTAGTATCGGTCTGGCTTCACAATCCCAATGAAGTCTTCAAGTCGTTAACCTGGTTTTAGAAGAAGAAAACCAAAGGTTAAAGGAGAACCGACTCTAGCACGCAAAGTAGTAGCACAAGTAAGGTGTGGGGATTAGTTTTGCAGAGTTGCTAGATGTCCCCTTATATAGTCTTTCAAGTCAGGGTTTTTCCTTAGTTACAAAGCAATCAATATCCACCGTTGGATGAAAACATGATTTAGATTCAAGCTAATATTTCTCAACAGTTAGATCGAAAACTTAGCTTGTCATACACAAATGACTGTACGCTTTTAGGTTTGTTAACCGCACCCAAAGGTGTACATTGTTGGTTCAACAATAGTCTAACCAAAAAGGTTAACCATAAGAGCATTTTATACCAACCATGTTCTTCTTCACCATAACTAGTTCAAATGACTCAAATGAACTAGTTAAGAGAGTTGTTCAATTGCAAGGAAATCTTATGTAACTACACAAGAAATAATTGAAGCGAAAATGATCTTGTCGGTTCATGAACTTTAATAGCCACGGTTTGCAAAAGCATTCCTTAGTCTTTTAAGATTAAGTTCATAGATCATCTTTAGATATATAACCTTCTCAAGTTCGCAGACTAGGTTCGCGGACTTAAGACACCGGACAGAGTAATTACAAACTCCAGCAGAAATTCTCGGGTTTGAGAACTTCGCCAGTTCGCGGACTTGGCTCACGCAAGTAGTTTGTCAACTCCAGCAGAAATTCTCGGGTTTGAGAACTTCGGCAGTTCGCGGACTGAGTTCGCGTACTTGGCACTTGCCATACTTCTGGTTCTCTTGATCAACAAAGTTCGAGAACTTCGGTTCAAGGAATACATTGGTTATGTAATCTAAACTCTCATTCCAATCATTGAAACATTCTTAGAGGACGTTATACAATTGTTACACCATTTCTCGTAAAAGCAATTTTCAAAGTGATTGAAACATTCATGACTTTCGTCACTAGGTAAAGATAAACTTGGTCGAAGCGAAAAGCTTACTAACACATTTTTCGAGATATAGATAGGCGAGGTATACTCGGCTCGAAATACCAAATGTGTATAATCTAGTCTATATATATAGCATACGACTTTTGTCTCAAAGAGTAGGAGATAGAATATATAGACTTTTGAGTGACAGATAAGTTCAAGTCTCCACATACCTTTGTTGATGGTGGATTTTCATTTAAGGCTAAAATTGTAAAAAGCCAAAAAATTATGGGCTGACATCCTGCAAAGGATAGAGCCACTGATAAGTGATGAATACTTCTCCACTTTACTAATTCATCCAGGTTGGAGCATGTAGAAACAATCTCTTATACGCTGTGAATTTATAGCGTTGTCAATTAATACATGACTAGCCTTGTATTTCCTGTTCCGCTGAACTCTCATTATTAGTGCGGCATGACGACTGAGTGTTGCTCTAAGCAGAGTAACATGAATCTCCAAAAGTTGATAATGAGGTATGCACAAAATACTCGTACAGGCTACATCTCTCGGTGTGTTATACTAGCCCGATTAAACATATTTGAATCTGAACTGTCCATATCAGTCTCAGAAACAATCACGGCCATAGAAGTCGGTCGCACGATTTAACCAGCCTAGACGATCCTCAGCAGGATCAGGCTGCTACATTAATGACCACCAGCAGGCCCACTTATGCCATGGTCGGTCGAATACCTACCATGCCTCCCAAACTACCACCGAACACCAGCCTGGAGTTGGATGTCCAGACTGGTATGGAGCATCTTGGAGGAATCGTACAAACAAAGGCCGCCTATGGCAGTCTCAAGTTCATCACGTACGTCCAACTTCACCGTCGTGGTTGGACGGTGTGGATCAGCCCAAAGCCGGTCGAACAAGCGTCGTGGTGTACATCCGCGTACCTTCTTCCTACCTGCATGACCGACTCTTCCTTAACCTAACCAGATTGCAATATAAGTTTGTCCGAAGTTGTGTCAGCGTGAAGAATTGAGGGTCGCAGGAAATTCCACTATAGGTCCCAAATTGATCACGACCATCCAATTTCACCGGCATGATTGGATGGCTTAGATCGGACCCATAGCCACCAGGCAGGTATTGGCGCGTTCACCACCGGCCCAACGTGGGCCCCACATGGTCGGCCTCCCAAAAAGAGAAGCGTGGCTTGCCAATTCGTCCAGCCAAAGTAGCATGGACGTGAAACCCTAATTAGGGTTTGCGGCACATAACATGTGTCGCAAATCAGTCTCAACCATCCATCTTCGCAGGTATAGACGGAGGGTGTAGATGTAGATTCAAAGGGCCCAGAGCATGTCAACACAATCACCATGGGCCACTTACATACATGACTAATCGGTCAAGACCAACTATGGTTGGTCGTCTCGATTCGTGCACCCAAACTAGGCATGGTCGCGCGTTTTCAATTGCAAATCGATCTCGACCACTCAACTTTGCCGGAAAAATTGAGTGGATTAGATCACATCTTCACGGGATAGTAAGGTACGGACGTGTACACTATCCTGCCGACTGCACGCCTGACTGATCGGCCAAGACCGACCATGGTTGTTTGTCTCGAAACGCGCGCCCGAAGTAGTCACGATGTGCGGTCTTCAATTCCTTTGTGGCATGGGATTTCTATCGCAAATAAATCTCAGCCGCTCCTCTCTGCCAGACAAATTGAGTGGCTTAGATCGCATCTCCATGGGACAGTGAGGTACAAACACCTACACCAGCATGCCATCTACACGCACGCCCAAACGGCCTTGCCAAAAACGTGTCCCATGCCTGGATTCGACCAAGCTAAAGGCTGGTGTTCGAGCACCTCCTAAACCCTAATCCGATGGTCGCAGATATTGGTCGCAAACCATCTCGTCCGTCCAACTTCACCAGCCTGGACGGACAACCTAAGACAGGAGTTAGACGACCCGTGAGGTATCACCACAATCACCATCCACCACTCTTCCGCACAGAGTGATCGGTCAAGTCAAGGCTTACCTATATAGCCTCCAAACGATCACTCTAAGATGGTTGGACGTGATGCTATGCTTAATCAGCGACTTACTCCGTTAATCCTTAAAACAACGATGCTTCATACACGCTGAATATATTCGATGCGTTACATGCATAAAATGCACATGATATTTCATAAATATCGACTTCCTAAATAACTTAGTTCTTTAACCTAGCATCACATGCTTTCTGTGGGTCCCATGATCCACACACTCGAGACATTAATCATGTCACAAACTGGGGGATACATACTGGAGTATTGGTCTGGCGGTTTACAGCGAGCAGCGCACAACGCGCCATCACAAGTACGTGTCAGGAAGACATGGACGGTTAGTGATGATGGGAGAACTGGGAAAGATTGATCGTGTGACACTAACACACGCAACTCCACTACTCCATCACTCCACTTTCTCCACTTCCCACGAGAGACGTGGGTAAGGCTTAATGACTTGTATAAATAGGTTCTCCTCCCTATTTCCAGGATAAGACAGAAACCAAGTGTTGATACAATCGTATCCAAATACCAGAACTGATAGCTTACATTCTGCAAGCCAGTTCAGCTTTCTGATACAAGTCATACACATCCAACACCTCCAAAATCTCAACACCTTCTTCGCTTCCCTCCCAAAGATCAACCCCATCTCCTTCACTTTGTGACCGAAGCAAGTCTGGAACGACCATTTATTGGTTTAGGCTGGAGTTGTACAGATTGATTTCTCGAATCACAAGCACTCCCGTGCAGTGCATTTGTTTAGGGTTTAGATTCATTTCTCATCCACACACCCCAAATTACCAAAACCAGCAGAAATAGTTTTCACCCATAAACAATTGGCGACCACAGTGGGGGGTTGATCTCTCGGTTGTAAAGTCAATTTCTTCAACACCATTCGATCGGTTTCAAGATGGTTGGTCTTAGGACCGCCTCAACGGCCTCAAATCCTGGTGATTCCTCCAACGGAGATACCCCTCCTCCCGACGGCATACCTGATGGTATAATCAGGAGAGTTCCAACGTTGAGTGAACTAGCGCGGGTACAAGAGATTCATACGAAGAACATGGAGCTAATCAAGGAAGCGATAAATGGCATACTTGATCTACTCGTCAAGATCACATCAGAGATGAGCGTTCCGGAGACTTCTACACCGGGGACTGGTCCCTCTCAAATCAACGGCTTTACTATGAACCAGATACCAATGGATCAGGAAGCGACATCTCTAGTGGAAAGTTTGTGTTAACTTTTACACCTCTCAAAGAATCAGCGGAAGGAGACGTTTACTGCCATTAACTAGATAGCCCTGGACGTACACCTGGCTCCTTCACGTCCAGAAGTCCTAAACGCATCGGAAACATCTATAAATAATGTCACATTTACAGAGGATGACATGATGACGGAGGAAGGTCACAACCGGGCCCTGCATGTTACCGCACGCATCAAGGGTTCAGAGTTCAGGAGGGCCCTCATCGACACAGGAGCATCTTCGAATGTGATTACTCTCAAGACTCTCAGGGCAGCCAAGGTTCTCCCATGCAAGATCGTACGGCAAGCTACCACAATGACAGATTTTGAAGGAAACCGGACCAGCACATACGAGTATGTCAATCTGAATTTATCAGTAGGGCCCGTTCATTCAAAAGTGAAATTTGGAGTCATAGAGAAGGAGCCGGACTATCATATGATACTAGGGAGACCGTGGCTTCATGACAATAGGGTCATCCCTTCAACGTATCACCAGTGCCTGAAGACCATGCTGAATAAGGAAGTCATCCGTATTTCTGCATCATTGTCTCCTTACGCACTAATGTGCGGAGTGGAACTGTTCGATCCAAGGGAAATTCCGCGGGAAGGATCAGACAAAGTCATGTGCACCCCACTCCCCACATGGGCGTCAATCCAGGAGGAGGACCGACTTGCATAATTGAGGGCTATCCACCACGATGCACCTTTGCTGACCAAACACTCTACTTTATCCGGTGAAACCGCAACCCACGTCCACACCAAGAGGTAACGAGCAATCGACGGGCCACAAGAGGAGGTATTGGACGCTCCGCGACAGCTACAAGATGGTACCAACTCCACAACTGACGAGCTCGAGATTGTTAACATCGGGAATGAAGAATCTCCCAGGCCTGTCTCTATCAGTTCGACTTTGTCCGCAGACGAACGCGCGAGTCTTGTCCAACTTCTCAAGGAGTATCAAGATGTATTCGCCTGGACATATGAGGAAATGCCTGGTCTGGATGAAAAATTGGTCACCCATCATCTACATGTCATACCTGGATCCAAGCCGATCAAACAGTCTCCGAGGCAATTCATACACGAAGTGGAAGAGCAAATCAAAAACGAAATTCAGAAGTTGCTAGATGCCGGCTTCATCAAACCTATTCATCATCCGACCTGGTTAGCTAACTTGGTACCAGTAAAGAATAAAAACGGACAGATCCGATGCTGCGTAGATTTCAGAGACTTGAACAAGTGCTGCCCCAAGGAGGATTTTCCTCTGCCCAACATCGACATGTTAGTGGACGCCACTAGTGGACACGGCATGTTCTCCTTCATGGATGGTTACAGCGGATACAATCAGATAAGGATGTATGAACACGATGCAAGTAAGACAGCCTTTCGAACCCCCCTTGGAAATTTCTACTATACCGATATGCCATTCGGTTTAAAGAACGCCGGTGCAACATATCAACGTGCTATGACGGCAATCTTCCACGACATGATGCATAAAAAAGTAGAAGACTACGTAGATGATATTGTGGTCACGTAAAGAGATCGAGTAGACCACACCGGAGTCTTACGGCAAGTGTTCGAGAGGTGTCGAGAATACAAATTGAAGATGAACCCTTTGAAATGCAGTTTCGGTGTCTCTTCAGGCAAATTTCTGGGATTCCAAGTAACTACAGAAGGGATCAAGGTGTACCCGTCCAAAACTCAAGCCATCCTCACGATGCCGCCACCACGAACTTTGAAGGAACTCCAAATCTTCATGGGCAAGGTGAACTACATTCGACGTTTTATACCTGGCCTGGCCCAGCTTGTTGCCTCATTCACCTCCTTGCTGAAGAAGGGAGCAAGCTTCGTTTAGACTGCAACTCAACAGGAAGCGTTCCGAAAGATTCAACGAATACTATCATCTCCAGCCATCATGAAGTCTCTCATCCAAGGGAAGCCGCTTTGTCTCTACACCGCCTTCAATGACACCGCCGTCGGGGCCTTGCTCGCTCAAGAAGACGATGAGGGAATCGTACGTCCCATATACTACTTCAGTCGAATATTAAGAGATGTTGAACTCAGATATCCCAAGACGGAGAAAGCATGTTTAGCTCTAATCCATTCCATTCAGAAGTTCATACATTACTTGTTGTCCAACAAGGTGGTACTCATATCTAAATCTGACCCTGCGAAGTTCTTACTTTCAAAACCGGTCCTGATGGGAAGGACGGCCAAGTGGCTTCTCCAAATTTCAGAGTTAGATATAACGTGTGCATCACCGAGAGCTATCAAGGGCAAGCAGTCGCAGACCTACTAGCGGCATTCCCTGGGGAAGGCACTACGGGACTACACGAGGATCTTCCTGGAGAATTTCCATATATCTCCGTTGTCGAGGAAGAAGTGTGGATATTGTATTTTAACGGCTCCGCTACTCCTAGCAGTAACACCGGAGGGGCAGGCGTAGTCTTAATATCTCCAACTGGGGAAGTATTCTCACACTCCTTCAAGCTGGACTTCCAATGTACCAACAATTCAGCAGAGTATGAATCCTTCCTCATAGGGATGTCAATAGCCAAGCAAGCAGGAGTCACGCGCCTGGAGATAAGAGGTGACTCCAAGCTACTGGTGAATCATATGAATGAAGTATATGCATTGAAGGAAGTAACGTCAGCTCCATACCGGTCAGAAGCACAAAGGTTACTAAACTACTTTGCCGATGCAACCATAATCCATGTTGGTCGCAGCAACAACAAACACGCCGATTGTCTAGCCACGCTGGCGTCCAAATTGAAGTTCGAAGGTTTGGAAGAAACCCTGACAGTAAACAGGAGAACCATAGAATCAACATGGTTGTCACAATATAAAGACACCAAGATTTGCGATTGGCGAACTCCGATTATTCAGGAGCTCAGCAACTCACTTTCCCAAGGAAAGGTCAATCTCAAAACCCTGCAGAATTTATTCATGCTTCATGGTATGTTATATCATCGAAACCCGGATGGTTCCCTATCGAGATGTCTTGGGGATGATGAAGCACAACCACAACTTAACCGCGTTTACAATGAAATTTATGGAAAATCACTGGTGGTAACGCTTTACCGACGACTTCAACGCATGGGATATTAGTGGCCAGAGATGAAGGCTCAATCCCGAATGCTTCAGAAGTCCTGCTCAAATTGTCAAGCACCGCCACACCAATTGGAGGTTTTTAGTGTGGACCACACTAGGGACTGGAGAGAGCCGTACATTAGCTATCTCCGCGACGGGGCAACTCCTACTAGTCAAAAGGATGTTGTCAAGATAAATAAAAAGTCCAAGCGGTTCATATTTCACGAAGGGATCTTATACCGCAAGAGCTTCGGAGGTGATCTATTGAGGTGCCTGGCTAGAACAGAGATCCCGGTTATGCTGAAGGAAACGTACGAAGGGGAACATCAAGAGAAGAGGAAATTATTTCTCCAGATACACGAGAAATACTATTGGCCGACCATGGAGGACAATGCGGCTGCTTTTTTTCAAAGCTGCCATAAATGTCAAATTCATGGGAACCTTGTTCACGCGCCTTCCACCCCTTTACACTCTATAAGCAATCCATGGCCATTTTACAGTTGGGGACTAGACATTATCGGAAAAATCAATCCGCCATCATCGAAGCAGAACGAATATATCATAACCGCGACAGAATACTTCACTAAATGGGTGGAGGCCATTCCTCTGCGAGGAACTACAGGAGCAACAATTGCGGCTTTCATTAAAGAGTATATCATTTTCCGTTTTGGTGTGCCTAAGAATATTATCACTGATAATGGCACTCCCGTCGTCAACAAAAAGGTACGAGAGTTACTTGAAGAATATGGAACTAAGCAGGTCTTCTCCACTGTCTATTACCCTCAAGGAAACGGACAAGCTGAGAGTACCAACAAGACGTTGGTCCGGATTATCAGTCGAACAATACATGACAATCCTAGAGAATGGTACGACCAGTTACCAATGGCGCTATGGGCATACCGGACGTCACCCAGAAGATCCATTGGAGTTTCTCCATACTCACTTGTTTACGGTGCAGAAGCAATTCTCTCAGCAGAGATCAAAATCCCATCAGCTAGGATTGCGGCAGCAACCGGGGTCCACTGGAATGAGGCTGAAGCATCTAACTCCAGAGTAGCTGAGTTAGACACTCTGGATTTCAGAAGAAGCAAAGCAGAGGAACGCATTCAGGTGTACAGGAATAGAATTTCCTGTGCGTATAAAAAAACTATGAAACCACGTATTTTCAAAGTGGGAGATTTGATCTTGAAGAAGGCCAAGCACATCCAGCAAGACATGTCTGCACCAAAATTCTCACTGAAATGGGAAGGTCCTTATACAATCACTAAGGCTTACAGTACCGGCTACTACAAGATCATCAAGGTGGACGGGGGCAAGTTAGAAGCAGTCATCAACGGAAAATGGCTCAAGGCATATCATGCTTGATCATTGTCCGTTTCTGTCTCATAACACAACAATACAAGCATTTATTTTCATTACACGTTCGAATTATCAATTTTGCATTAATGAAAAAACCCATTTTCACCAATCAAAAACCAATGCAATTTATTCCACAAAGATGTTCAGAAATCTTCTTGACATAAACATCATTAACAATAAGAGAATACAGCTGAATGCGGCTTAGAAGAGGCCATCCATCAGGTTATAGTTCCTTCAGAGCATCATCTTCAACCTAGCTTGATATCTCTCTGTCCTATTCTTCAAGTTATGTACTGCCTACTCCACCTTCTCCGATTCAGCGGCCAGATCCTTTTCTTCTTCCAAGATAGCCTTCGCAGCAGGAACTACGTTCGCAAGGATGCCGTCTCGATCAACCTTGATGATGTCAAGACGCTGTCGTAGACAACCCACATTGAATCTCATCGATTCACAGGTAGACACCATGTTCTCCCACTCTTCAAATTTTGATTCGGCAATGTTACGGATGGAGATACCTTCCATCTCGGCAATCAGGGGAAGAAGGCAGTTCACCGTAGTAACCAAAGCAGATGCACAGTGTTGAACTACATTCCTGGTTGCAATATGGCCATACCTCTTCCATATTTTTGTGTATAAAGGCACAAACTCTTTCCGCCCCAAAAATCCGCCGATGGTTCGATAGCTGGAAGACAAACATTTCATGTGAATATCGAATGAAAGACCTGCGTTGGGATATTCGTAAGACGAGATACCTAAATATGCATCATCGAGGTCAGCAGGGGTGGTTGTGTTTGAATTTGAAGGAAGAGGACTGGTCAAATCGTCATCATCGACCACTGTCACACATGGGAGTCTCTGCAAAAAGGGGGGAGAACGAACTGGTATGGCCTTCCGGCGAGCACAAACAGGAGAGTCATCGCAAAGCTGTTCATCTTGAACCTCAGATGGGCGTGCGCGTTTAACAGAAGATCCTGGGTGATACGAAGAAAATGATCTGATGTTGTTCGACATGTTGAACAGATAGAGTTTCTGCAAGAAAAGCCTATCAATGAATGGCGGTTTTAAACCCCGCATACATGTTGAAGAAAACCCTAAGAAAGACCGAATCAGCTACATCACAGCTTATCCTGAGGTCTAAACGCCGACCAAGTCGTTCTTTTCTCCCAAACCCTAGTTTGACCAGCTCTACCTGGCGATGTTTATGCTGTAAATATGTATTTACTCTAGCTTGGTCATTTTAGTATACAAATTTGTCACCGTCTCGTGCCTACCCCCACAATAGTGTAACCATTATGTGCTAGGCAGGGGACTTAATGTTGATGGTGGATTTTCATTTAAGGCTAAAATTTTAAAAAGCCAAAAAATTATGCGCTGACATCCTGCAAAGGATAGAGCCACTGATAAGTGATGAATACTTCTCCACTTTACTAATTCATCCAGGTTGGAGCATGTAGCAACAATCTCTTATACCCTGTGAATTTATAGCGTTATCAATTAATACATGACTAGCCTTGTATTTCCTGTTCCACTGAACTCTCATTATTAGTGCGGCATGACGACTGAGTGTTGCTCTCAGCAGAGTAACATGAATCTCCAAATGTTGATGATGAGGTATGCACGAAATACTCGGACAAGCTACATCTCTCGGTGTGTTATACTAGTCCGATTAAACATATTTGAATCTGGATTGTCCATATCAGTCTCAGAAACAATCACGTCCACACAAGTCGGACGCACGATTTAACCAGCCTAGACGATCCTCAACGGGAGCAGGCTACTACATTAATGACCACCAGCAGGCCCACTTATGCCCTGGTCGGTTGAATACCTACCATGCCTCCCAAACTACCACCGAACACCAGCTTGAAGTTGGATGTCCAGACTGGTATGAAGCAGCTTGGAGGAATCGTACAAACAAAGGCCTCCTATGGTAGTCTCATGTTCATCACGTCTGTCCAACTTCACCGGCGTGGTTGGACGGCGTGGATCAGCCCAAAGCCGGTCGAACAAGCACCGTGGTGTACACCGGCGGATCTTCTTCCTACCTGCATGACCGACTCTTCCTTAACCTGACTAGATTGCAATATACGTTTGTCCGAAGTTGTGTCAGCGTGAAGAATTGAGGGTCGCAGGAAATTCCACTAAAGGTATGCCCCCGACTGTCCCTGTTAATCATTACTCTGATCCCTAAGGCCAACGCAATAGGACCGAAATCCTATGATGGTATCCCATGCTAATGTATCCAGAGCTTGGGCTTGCTTTGAGCACTCTAATTCACGAAAATTGGCTCAAGGCGTTTATCTGAAATTATTGGATATTTAAGGTATTGGGCGTTTGAAGCACTCATGGCGTTGGGATTTAACATTTAGGATTTTCTTTCATTTGTATTTCAATTCCTTCAAAACATTTGCAATACTTGCAATCAGTATTTGAATTCAACAATTTATCAAAATTCAGTTCATATTTCGTAAAAGAAAAAAAAATCTCTATCAAACCTACAAGAAAATCCTTAACCATCAGTCAATCCAAAACCATCTAAATATCAAAAACCAAGTATAAACCTCACATCTCTCAGAAATTCAGAAGTTCAAGAGATCAGCAAGAAAAGGCTTTCGCTCATCAGCATCCTTCAAGATTTGCAAAGCCTCCATCTCCTTGTTCAACTCCTCGGTAAGCTTGGCAATCTTGTCCTCCTTCTCCTTCACAGCATCGTTCGGAAAGGGTATGTTCTTCTCACATGAATCCTTGATAACGTTTATTTGCTTACGAAGCCATTTCACGTTGAGGCCAAGTCTTTCTGAATTCTCCAAGTTAAACTCCCAACCAAAGAGTATATCTGCAGTCACGGTATTCCTGGGTCTCGTATGCATATCACTCACGACACGCAAGATAACGTCTACTTGCATGATTAAAGCGTAAGAACGCTCAGGGTTCCTGTCAACGATCATATGGCCGAACTTCTTCCATATCGTCTCATACAAGCGTGCATGTCCAATGGGAACGCTGAATCCACCGACCAGTTTATGATACGGGAGTGAAGTGTTAAAGGGAGGATCGAAAGTGACCCCTGCAGTTGGATATTCATACACTATTATACGGTTCTCGGTCACTGGAGTGGCTCCCACGACTAAAGCAACAGTTCCTTCGGTATTCTCCGCTGTTGTCTCGGTTTCTTTTATCACTGAGGCAACAACCATCTGGGTTTCCATAATAGCAGTAGCGACCTTCTCATGGCCTTGAAATACAGGGATGGTTGTCTCTTCATCAATAACTCCGGAATGGTTAGGGTTATCATCGTTGGCTCCAGTATCCTCAACTTCGGTATTTAACACCTAATACGAAGATTACATGAGGTTAGAGTCACGAATCCAAAGGAGATTATGAAACACAGTATACCAGCAAGGAAACATCATCAAGGTTCATCATACTACACTCAAGACACGAGCGAATAGCATGAAAGTCATGAAAACACGTTTTACGATGAGTCCGTCCGAAGAAACTGAACTCTGCCCTGTACTAAGAGACGTACTGGGGGAAATCTACAAGGAATCTGAGGATGGGTCATATGCCATTCTCTTCGTATGGATGTCCTCTATGACGTGTCAAAATTTCATGACAATCCGATGAACGAGCGGGTAGATGTGGCCAAAATATCAAGTGATGCGCAATCTGAAAATGTTCTGGAAGTCTCCTGGAAGTTTACTATTTCGACTTTTTCAAGCTCTGAACGTGCTCAAAACTTAAAAAGCTTCTTTCATAAAGCTTAGAAATTTTCCGGGATTGAATTTTCACATGTATATCATCAAAATCCGACTCCAGACGAAGATTCTACAGCGTTTTTACTAAAAGCTGGGTTCTGAATTTTCTGACGACGAAGTTCGACTAAGTTTTCATATATTCAGGGACGGAGCTATGTAGAAGCCAGGGGTGGCTCCCGCCTCCCCTAAAACTTTTGAAATCTATTAAAAGTCCCTTATAAATTCTATTATTGTAAAACAAATCTATAGAATTTCTAGCTCCGTCCCTGCATATATTCACATGGGTTCTCATTCATTCATTCACAAGTCAACACTTTTATACTTCTATGAAAAATATACAGGATATATACTTACTTGAGGAGTCTCCAAAGTGTCCAAGGGGTTGGAATTGTCCACATCAACGACAAGAGGAACATCACTTCCATCTGGTTCCGAATCTTGGGAATTACCTCCATTCCCCTTCCCAGAGGATGATTGAGTTCCAGAATTCTCCATCTCCATGACGACATCCTCCTGTACACGACCTTTACAATCAATATTTTCATCCATGAAGCACTACATTTGAACATGTGAAGAACTACTTACAATTTCCTCGTCACTCAAATCAGCAATTGCTTGTTCAGTAGCAGAAAATTGAAGACCTTCAAGACTTGATGGAGTAAATTCTGCAACAAAATTAACAATGTTGGATTCATGATTCTAATGCTAATAGCAATGAAAGTAACGGTGAGAAATATTGGGAACTCACCAAAGCACCAACTGGGGACTTTACGGTATTAGGTAACAACTTATAACCTTTATGCCTGCCTTCTCCGCCATGAATAACCGCCTCAGTCTCTGAGAAATCTACACCGATTCGTGGTCGTATATTACGACCGTCCTGTGGTGAAATCCAGTAATATAATCAGAATACAGTTCTTATAATTTCGTGAAGATTATATGAAGAAACATACCTGAGAGCATCCTGGAGACGAATTTCGTTTATCACCAGAAAGATACTTCAATCTTGGTTGACCGGAAATCATCTCAGCCGAAGGAAGATCCTTGAATGGAGGTCTGGGAAATCTTACAAAGCCACGCAAACGCCCAAGTTGCTGGTCCCAGAATTCTACATAACCTGGGGTTACATAGGCGAATCTATTAGAACCAGGAAACCAGTAGCTACTCCCTTCCACGTGAGTATGATCCAAATGAGTCCTGAGTTTCTCAACTGATGGCTTCCTTCTCCGTATGGTTGGAACACACTGATCCATACCCATTTGTCGAGATGCTCTATCAATATTGTACTCCTCCACTGAAAGCTCTCCAAACGTGACTGATAACAAATGACCAGGAATGCAACTCAACATGAAAGATCTTTCGCCATCACTCAGATGCGCACCAGACGTAAAACTCGTGCCTTCTCCAGTATTAAAAATCATCGGCTGAGAAACATAATCAGAGACTGAAACCCATGGGCGAAAATTGAACTCAGATTCTTCATCTAACACATGAATAAAACGTATTTTAGAACGAGGCTGCATGGTGGCCCAATGCATGATCCTAGCATTATCTTTCTCGGGGAAATTATGGCGCGCATCAGTATTAGGTCCTTGCAGAACATTACGTGGAGTAGGCGCATAATTCTTAAAATGCTCCCACATCAAAGCTTGAAGAAACATCGTGTTGGCATAACACTCAATCTTCATAGAGCCGTTCGACACACTGGAGTCTATAATCAAGGAGTCCAGGTTGTAATACAAGGAGCCTAAGAATAAACTACCTATCGGAAGTTGCTCACCTTGAGCCATCTTAATAGAAAAGGGAATCACAAAAGGCTTCAACAAGTTTCCACTGTCTTCAAAAACGTCTCTGGACAACCATAAACATAAGAAAGAAGCAATGGGTAACATACCGTCGATGGGTTTATCATAAACCTCGTCTTTGGGCCACCAGTGTGTCAACCAGGAAGCATAGCATCCTTTACTACCAGCCTTATTCGCTTTCTCCATTGCAGCTGTCAAGACATGAGAAACGGCGGTCTCCTCATCTGAAAGATCCCCAGGAAGATTGCCCGTGATCGGGAGATGCATCAGAGCCGCCACGTCTTCCAAGTTAATGGTAAACTCTCCCCATCTACATATGAAGGTGTGTGTGGGAATGCACCAGCGAGCAAACAGAGCCACAATACCACTTGCGTCATGATAAATGAACAACTCTCCAGAATCTTGAATAGCTCTCGTCACCTGCGCCTGGTCGAGCATAGTCCTCACATGAGGACAACCCAACATATGCCTCGCCCAGCCGACAAATTTCTCCAAAGGTCGTCGAGAAAGCTTAAACTCTATGATTGATGAGGCGAAGACCCCTCGTTCAAGACAAAATCGAATCACTGTCTTAGGAGTCACCAACTTCTTCTGAGTAACAGTTCTGGGATTTATCAAAAGACGATACACTGGGGATTTCAAATGTTGCTCAGCTCCTGGGATATCTTTTTCAAAGAATGCATCATCTATGTTCGGGACATTCTTAATCCCAAGGATTTCGTCTTCGTCTCCCCCAACGGAAGTTTCATCCATGCATGTCTGGAGATACCATCATCAACGCACATCTCTTCCCTCAAGGCGTCGTCATCTTGGGAATTGGACATCTTTGCTAAGTAGCTGAAAAGGTTCACACTACATTCTACTTCAGTATGCCGTCCAGATATAAATCAAGGAAATACAAGCAAAAACTGGTAACTCTTACCTTTTATAATTTCACTAACAATGGTGATAGTAATACTAGAGTTAACACCTCAAAATCGTTCGTCTCTTCGAAAACTGCAAAAAACGAACGAAACTTTGTTAATTTCAAAACTGATTTTTCATAAAATCACGGACACAATTTTCATAATGTGAACATTCACACAACTTACCTATGAAGTTTACAACAATAAAATATTTCATGATAAATATATTGTCTATCTTCGAAGGTTCCTCAAAACCCACGATTTTGATTTTTCGAAAAACCAGCAATTAATGCAACTTGCATACATAAACTCTCAAGGATTTTATTTAATAAAAACAAACTCATGAAAATAAAATATATCACATATTTTGCACAATATATGTCACGGCTGCATATACATATATAAAAAAAAAAAAAATTCCTTCGTATCGTCGTTATTTATCTTTAAAACGAAGGTTTATTTCAAAAAATATTGTGAAAGCTCACATCTCATACATATGATAAAGTTTTGTATTTACATAAAAGCTCATATGCAAAATTTTATCACTGGACACAAGTTCATCATACATATTTTCCTTCGTGTCATCATTATTTGTCTTTAAAACGAAGGATTTTTCCAATTTCATGAAAATTCACTTCTTTTATGATGAAACCTTGGTATACATGAAAGATCATACACTAAGTTTTATCACTGGACCTAGGTTCATATTAAAAAAAAAATCTCTCCTAAATCAGGGATTATAATTAGTTTTCAAAACTAACGATCGAACGAACATACGTTTTCAAAAACGAGGGTTTTTTCATAAAACTCACACTAATATACACACATGTATATAACTTAATCATGATAAAAGCATGATAAACTCATGAGGATCATAAACATCATCAAACAAAAAACAAACAAAAAAAAACGCACCTGGGCGAATCGGCCGGAAGTTGGCCGGCGGCAACGACGACAGCGGTCGGACGACGACGAAGCTCCGGCAAAAAATTTCCTCCACTCGCTGCTGACGTGAAGGTGATGGAGAGGTGATGAAGGTGCTGGCCGTGTGTGAAGGAAAATAAAAAAAAAAGGATTAATCCCTTTTATATCAATTTTATTTCCAAAACCTAATTTTCTAAGGATTTCCTTATTGGGCCCGACCCGCGAATCCTAACCGACCACGGATTCGTCGTCCAAACCAGCGGTTCAACACCAGTTTATGCTCATCAAACGACGCTCCAATCATGACATTAAAGCATTCATCAAGTCGTGGTTTGCTCATGCTCTTTAAATCCGGTAACGTCTCAACTTACGACTAAGTTCAATTACTGGTATTATTATTTATGACCGGAAAATCACCATTTAATGCTGACTGAGGAACACCACTTTCCTCAGTAAGCAGGGGACTTAATGTAGATGGTTTATTTTCAACAAGGTCTAAATTCTTAAAATCATAATTATACGAAGCTCTGATTCAACAATCATACGTGATTATCGAGACACGGGTCTCTCATCGAATTCTCAACGGAGAGTACTTTCTCTCAGAGTACATGTAGATATGTAGTCTCACGACTGGAAAACGACATATCTCATGAATACTGAATACTGAATACTTTCAGTGATTATTTCTATATAGCATCACGAGATGGACGGCTCCTAGACAGCTTTCTCTGCTAGTATAGAGCAATAACGTCTTCAGGAACAAACAACAAGTTTACCCTGACTATATAAAGGATATGACTTACCGGCAAGCTCGTATCAGGATAATTAATGCTCCTAGACAGCTTTCTCTGCTAGTATAGAGCCACAAAGTTAATTATTCCTAATTACAATCGCTCATATTCCATGGACGAATCCACGACTGGTCCCATTGAATGACAATAACAATTGTTCTGATTCTATGATCGAATCCACGGATTGAACTCATAGAATAACAATAACTATATTATCTCATTACTCCGATTTCATGATCGAATCCACAACTGGTCTCATAAATGGTAATAGATAAATCTTAATTACTCTGATTCTATGGTCGAATCTATGATCCCATGGAATGGTAATGCTCACTTTATTATTCTGAATTCGTAGTCGAATCCTCAGCTGATCCTATGAATTAATAATAAACATCTTATTACTCAGTTTTGTGAATTATTCTCCACTGTATTCCACAATTAGTAATAAATAATCAACAACCGGGCGTCTGAGCTACCTTAAGTAAGCCCCGATTCAAATGGTGAAGGTGTATTCAACGACGATGCACTAACAGTCACAACACGAACGAGTATTTCAAAAATACAACGAAACGATGAACCTATGAAAAATAGAGAAGAAAATAATAAATAATTAAAAATATTGACCAGGATGCTGGGAGCACGGACACACGACCAACCGACCGTGTCGTGGTCAATCCCACGCCAGTTTTATATTTTTAATGCATTTTTATTATTTTCCATGATTTGATGAAAATCCTCTCATTTTATCAAATCTCCTTCGTCTCGAGGAAACTCCTCGGTTTCATGGTACTTCCATAAATCCATAAAAATAATATAAAATTAAGGAAAGGAGTGTGGGGCGTGACCATTGGCCAACCGGCCATGCCTTGGTCCCAACCGGTCCCACACCCACGGTTCCTTATTATTATTATTATTATTTCTCTAATTTTATGAAAAACTCCTTGATTTCATGGTATTTTTGCACAAATCATCAAATAATAATAAAATAATATAAATTATGAAAACTTGTGGGACCGGGCCTTGGCCGGCCGTCCATACCCTATCCGGTCCACACGCCCCTTTGTTTTATTATTTTATTATTATTTTTCCTTGAATTCATCAAATTCCTTGATTTCATGGTATTTCTCTCAAATTAGGAAAAATTCCCTCAAATCATCAAAAATACCTAAAAAATATTAAAAAATTATGAAAACTCGTGGGACCGGGCCCTAGCCGGCCGGCCATGCCTCCACGGTCCCACACACCCTTGTTTTTATTATTTTAATATTTTTTGCTTCCCTGAACTCATGAAAACTCCCTAAATTCATCAAATTTCTAAAAAATCATGAATTTTTCATAAAATCATTATAAAATTAGGGAAACTTGTGGGACCGGGCCCTAGCCGGCCGACCATGCCTTTCATGGTCCCACACGACCTTGTTTTATTATTTTAATATCTTTTGCTTCCTTGAACTCATGAAAACTCCTTCAATTCATGGGAACTCCCAAAATTCATCAAATTTCTCAAAATCCATGAATTTTCATAAAATCATCAAAATATTATAAAAGTAAGGAAAAGGCACCACGGGACCGTGGTCACGACCGACCGACCATGCCTTGACCACGGCGGTCCCACGCCCCCCTCATTCCTTATTTTATAATTATTTTTCATCATCTCATGGTGTTTTCCTCAATTTCGTCGAAACCCTAATTTTGGCATATTTTCTTGAATGGATGCTCAATTGCACGCCAGAAAATATCAAAATTCTCAGGACTGATACGCGGGCGCCTTTGGGACACGAGCACGCTATCTTGACCAACCAAGATCGGCTCTTTGGCTCACGGAAGCCGGTCCCATCAATTTTCACAGTTTTGACCTAGTTTGCACAATTGCTCCTATTAGTTCCAAAACTCTCCAAAACACTTTGGATTTTCAAGAAGTGATCGTCAGGAGGTCACGTGACTACCCAGGGCCGGTTTCATGACCCCATGGTCGGTCCCTCACTCCGTCATAATTAATTAGGTTTTCTTACCTAAGGCTCAGACGAGCATTTTTGAATAAATGATTAAACCATCATTTAATCATTCTTTCACCAACAAATCGTCAACTCTTCAGGAGTTCTTTGTATTTGCTCACGTGAGCATATGGACACTACATGGTTGATCCAAGGTCCCATGTAGTCGCTCCCTCCTTCGTCCCATGGTTAAACTTCTGACGAACCATGAATTGATCATCAATTGATCAAATTAGGGTTTCTGAATCCAAGATCATCATTCCATATTCCAACCTTAATAATTTTACGACGACCTCATGGTCATTAATTTTATTAATTATGCTCGATTCAAATACTAGTATTCTAATTAATATTTTTGATACACTGCCAATAATCCATTAGATGAGCAACACATGCTCAGACGATCAAATATTCAACAATTCATCACATGAGCGACACTTTCTCAGATGATAAATATTTGCTCAAACCAAGGAATATTGGTTCAACAATCAATATTCAACAATTCATCACATGAGCGACACTTTCTCAGATGATAAATATTTGCTCAAACCAAGGAATATTGGTTCAACAATCAATATTCAACGATTCATCGAATGAGCAATACTTGCCCACTTCATCATAAGAACTCTACCTCTGTCTCATGACATGTTCAATTCATGAGTTTCAGAACATCATTTTTAACTCAACAACTACATGGACTCATTGTCCCATCAAACCACGAAGTCATCAATTGACTAACAAACCACGAGACGTCAATCGTGTCACTTGGGGGTATATCACTTAGGGTTTTGGTCTGGCGGTCTACGTCACGTGTGTTCAAACACACGATGGAATGTGAGCAAGTCGTGCAATCATTTGAAGGAATTCACGAGGTAGTGGGTGGAAAATCGACCAAGTATCTACACGTTGAGCGACTGGTTTCAAACACGATCTCCACTTCCCCACTCCTTGATTCCATCAACTGTCACACTTCATGGAATCATGGTGTCTAAAATTCCAGCAATATAAATAAGTCTCTGAATCATGATTGAATCATCAGTATCATCAATCTCACGTCTCATCGACAACACGAGATCATCAACTCATCAATTGAGCAACTACTCTCAATTGAGCAATTTCAATCATTCAGAGCTTATCATATTCAGAATTCACACACCCACAATCTTTGATTACCATTGATTCCACAGATTTCCCAGCTTCCCTCCTACAGATCAACCCATCTTCTCTTGTGACCGAATTTACTCTGGAACGGTCATTGTCTTGATTTAGGCCGGAGTACTACAGATTGATCTCTCGAATCTAAAGCACCCCCTTTGTAGTGGTGCATCTGTGTGAGGTTTAACATTTCGCTCGGTTCTAGGAGTCTCCTCCGTACGGTCGTCTCCTCAATTCCTTAAAAACCAGCAAATCGTTTTTCCCCATCTACAACCTCCAGAAAGAGCAAAAATCTCTTGACATGCTAAATCAAGTTATGATGAATAATAAACATGTTGAGGTTGATATTGATTTACTAATCAGTCAGAGCAATGCTCATCCTCTGCGTAATCCAATTAGTTGTGATAAACTAAACGAATTACAAGAGAAGTTTAAATCTCAGTCATCTGAGTGTATCACCTCAAAGCATGAATTGATTCGTTGCTCAATTGTTGATACTTCCTATGAAGATAGTAGTATTGTATTATTTTATGAAGAATCTAGGACGTCTCTTTTTATCAAAAGAGTTTCCCTTCGAAGTACTAAAAACTATCTGCAGAAACTGTTTTTTATAAGTTGGAAAACAAGAAACCGGAAACACAAATGGGTTCTCTTGAAGTTCTTTGATAGACTTATAAAAACAGTTCCTTGGGTGTTTCTCAACACTACAAGATTTAAGAGTTGTTGGAAAGAAACACTTTCTTGGTGCCATGGTGAGCAAGACATTGTTCACCTCAACACAACTTGTTTGTGTTGAAAGTCCATCCTCACCAAGAAATGCCATGCTATGTATACGGTGAGGGAAGCACAACAACTGGGGCGCGCAGATTATATTCGGTAAGGCTGTAGAATTGAATTGGACTTTTCTAAAAAGTTATATCTATAAACTTGAGCAAGTTTTATGTTTTTATTACTTGTTTGAGTACTTATAATGATCCATTTACCTTCATTATCGTTCTTGTCTACCTAACTTGATCTGTGTTTAAGGTTCTTAAATGTTTAGGTTTGAAAACATTAGTTCGGGATGTTTGGACTTCATGGTACACATACCAAGTATGTATAACATCATTTAAAACCAAAATCCAGGGGTTTAAGTTCGCAAACCCCGTCTGCAAACTGCTCCAGGATACGAAAATTCGTTTGCAAACCCATTTGCATACTTGACGTCGTTATTCGGTAAAATTGTTTTGGACGTATCTATTTCGTCCGAACTAGGAATGAACTCATTCTTTTTGCATTCTCTTCCTCTTTGAATCCTCTTCAAAATGGAGGTGATAATTATTGAATTTGGATGAGATAAGAGTGATATTTGTCTTGTCTCTTGTTTTTGAGTGTTTTGCCCCGTTTCATTGCACTTGTTCCACTTCTCTTGGACTTGGGCACTTGGATTCACAGAGTAGTACTCTTCTAAGATCATTTGTAGATTTTAAAAGAATGTTATTAGTTAATCACAAAGAAGGAAGTTCAAGAATGGGAAGTAATACGCATTACTATGGGATTCTTGAATGCTCACAATCATTTTATGTGAACTATGGTGCATGGTCGTTAATGACTTTGTATGTTCTTCTTTGAAAATCTTTTTATACGCCTTTGGTAGCTATTATTGGTATAAATCCGGGAGAAAAAGATTGATTCTACTCTTTAAGGACAAATCATATTATATGTGCATTACGAGTTTATCTTGATGCCTAGGAAACTTCTTATGAGAATTTATTCTTGTTTTTGAGAAGGATTACTAGAGTTTGGAATAGCAATTATTGTGATTACACATAGCTATGTCCAATGTTTTCATCTTCATGTTTTTAGATTTATTGGTTTAAATTCTAAAAATATTTGGAGGATGATGTTATTGCAGTATTAATCTGCTTGATTTTGAAGTATTGCAATATTTTTATGGGATATGTATTGTTTGCGTCCGTGAACTTGAAGGTCCCATATGTTGTCAAAAGTAAAGTCGTTCATAAATTGGTATTCGTATTGATAAAAGGACGAATTTACTTTTGACAAATACAAAAGTTATACCTATGCAGTCATGTATTTGATGGAAAATAGGGTAAAATCTTTTGTGTGACAAGGATAAAGTCTATTATGTCGTTATGCAAATAGTGATGGAAAAATATAATAGATCCTTGTATTCCATGGTATTGATCTTCATTGATCCATTCTTTTTGTATTACTGTGAGACTCCGTAATGTGTCTTATGTCGAGCACGATACAACTAAGTTGATTATTTTGTGATTAACTTTGTTGGTTGTTCCGTAAGGTACTTTATGTCGAGCATCTTTGAACTAAATTAATCATCTTGATTGGTTATTTAGTCATTTGCTCCGAAAGTCTTTTTTTGTCGAGCAAAACATTTGACAATTAAATTGTTTACTTCTGTGATTAGTTTGGTTGTGTTTTCCAATTATATTAATTATAGGTTCTCTTGTAATTAATCTAGTTGAGTATTCATATATTGCACAAGTCCTTGTGTTGAGTATATGAACGGCTATACTAATCATGTTCTATTGGTTAATGTAGTCGTATATTCCGTAAGGTTTTCCTTATGTTGAGTATGTGAACGATTAAGTTAGTCATCTCCGTATGATTACGTTAGTCGTATCTCCGTAAGTTTACTTATGTTGAGCACAATCAATTAAATTGATCACTTTTGTGGTTTGATTTAGTTGCATATTCCAATTAAATTAATCATGGGTTTACTTGTGATTAATTTGATTGAGTTTTGGATATAGAAAATAATTTTCCTATGGTTTTTGGTGTCCAATTAAAAATTCTTTTTTTCTTTCGAAATTAAGGTCACTCTTGTTGTTCTCTCGGGAATGACATCAAATGGGGGAGAGTTCTTTTGAACTTGTGCTTATTGGTAATATCTTTCGGATGTGCGGCTGTGGAATTTTATAGGGGTTATCTTGTATCTTAAAACTCCTTCATGAATGCATTTAGCTTTGGCTTTATGTATTTTTTCTTTTAGTCTATGAAACGTCTCTTCTCGGAAATTTCATTAGGAACCCGTTCTTGTACCTTTGCCAATTTTATTGACAAAAAGGGGGAGAATTAATGTGTAGTTCTACTACATATATATATATGGTTTTCGGATCATTGTGTAAGGGGGAGTGGTTTCCATGTGAGATGGATTATTGACTAAGGGGGAGTGATACATATCACCGTAGTATTATTGTTAAAGTCATGATGCAATTGGAGTTTGATGTTACACAATAATACTATGTCACTGTATAATAATGATCGATAATATCGATTTCTCTCATTGTTATATCTACGGATCTTCAACAACGGTGATCCTAAACTTACAACCTTTGGGATCATTGGAGTACTTGGAAGGACGAAGATTTCAGGGAATGTTGAAGATTAGACTATGGAATAGGAGCCACTAAAGTTTATCTTTTTTGTATTTCATATGTATTAATAGTTTTGTCACTAAAATTGACAAAGGGGGAGATTGTTAGAGCATAGCTCGGTCGACCTCGCATGCGTTGCTATCTCAAGCATGTTTGTCAATGTTAGTGATCAAAACTATGAGTCTTGATTTCTAGTATACATAGATAAGTCTCGGACTAGGATAGAAAAGTGTAGTTGAGCTCAAGGACTTCATGGCGATTCATCATACAACGAAGAATATCTACTCAAGGAACCGTGGAACTTCATCAACAAAAAGGTATGTGGAGACTTGAACTTATCTATCACTCAAAAGTTTATCTCTTCTATCTTCTACTTCTTATGAGACAAAAGTCGTATGCTATATAGACTGGATCATACACATTTGATATTTCAAGCCGAGTATATCTCGCATATCTATATCTCGAAATCATGTGTTGGTAAAGCGTTTCGCTCTGATCGGGTTTATCTTCATCTAATGACGAAATTCATAATGTTTCAATCACTTTGAAAATCGCTTTGGCGAGAAATAGTGTAACAACTATATAACGTCGTCTAAGAATGTTTCAATGGTTGGAATGAGAGTTTAGGTCTATATAACCAATGATGGATATAAGCATTGTCTGGAAACACATATGTGCATAAGTCTTATTCCTTAATCCGAAGTTTGTGAACTTTGTTGATTGAGAGAAACCGGAGGAATTGGTGTAGATGGTGGATTTTCGACAAGGGCTAAAATCGTAAACTCATAATTATACAAAGCTCTGATCCAGCAATCAGACGTGAGTATCGAGACACGGGTCTCTCATCGAATTCTCAACGGAGAGTACTTTCTCTTAGAGTACATGTAGATATGTAGTCTCACGACTGGACAGCGGCATATCTCATGATTACTGAATACTTTCAGTGATTATTTCTAGATAGTATCACGAGATGGACGGCTACTAGACAGCTTGCTCTACTAGTATACATCGATAACGTCTTCAGGAACAAACAACGAGTTTACCCTGACTATATAAAGGATATGACTTACCGACAAGCTCATATCGGGATAATTAATGGTCCTAGACAGCTTGCTCTGCTAGTATAGATCCACAAAGTTGATTATTCCTAATTACAATTGCTCCTATTCCATGGTCGAATCCACGACTGGTCCCATGGAATGGCAATAACAATTGCTCCTATTCCATGGTCGAATCCACGACTGGTCCCATGGAATGGCAATAACAATTGATCCTATTCCATGGTCGAATCCACGGCTGGTCCCATGGAATGGCAATAACAATTGCTCCTATTCCATGGTCGAATCCACGACTGGTTCCATGGAATGGCAATAACAATTGATCATATTCCATGGTCGAATCCACGACTGGTGCCATGGAATGGCAATAACAATTGCTTCTATTCAGTGGTCGAATCTGCGACTGGTCCCACGGAATGGCAATAAACAATTGTTCTGATTCTATGATCGAATCCACGGCTTGATCTCATAGAATAACAATAACTATATTGTATCATTACTCTGATTTCAAGATCGAATCCACAACTGGTCTCATAAATGGTAATAGATAAATCTTAATTACTCTGATTCTATGGTCGAATCTACGATCCCATGGAATGATAATGCTCACTTTATTATTCTGAATTCGTAGTCGAATCCTCAGCTGATCCTATGAATTAATAATAAACATCTTATTACTCAGTTTTGTGAATTATTCTCCACTGAATTCCACAATTAGTAATAAATAATCAACAACCGGGGGTCTGAGCTACCTCTAAGTAAGCCCCGATTCAAATGGTGAAAGTGTATTCAACGACGATACACTAACAGTCACCGCACGAACGAGTATTTCAAAATACAACGAAACGATGAACCTATGCAAAATAGGGAAGAAAATAATAGATAATTAAAAATATTGACCAAGGTGCTGGGAACAGGGACACACGACC
This sequence comes from Papaver somniferum, assembly GCF_003573695.1. NCBI lineage: Eukaryota > Viridiplantae > Streptophyta > Magnoliopsida > Ranunculales > Papaveraceae > Papaver > Papaver somniferum. The sequence continues at coordinate 151,974,825 of NC_039366.1, read as the reverse complement.
TACCAACCGTGTCGTAGTCAGTTCCACGCCAGTTTTATAATTTTAATACATTTTTATTATTTTCCATGATTTGATGAAAATTCTCTCATCTGATCAAATCTCCTTCGTCTCGAGGAAGCTCTTCGGTTTCATGGTACTTCCATAAATCCATAACAAATAATATAAAATTAAGGAAAGGAGTGTGGGGCGTGACCATTGGCCAACCGGCCATGCCTTGGTCCCATCTGGCCCCACACCCCACGGTTTCTTATTATTTTATTATTATTATTTCTCTAATTTCATTAAAAAAACTCCTTGATTTCATGGTATTTTTTGCACAAATCATCATATAATAATAAAATAAAATAAAATTATGAAATCTTGTGGGACCGGGCCACTAGCCGGCCGGCCATGCCCTAGCCGGTCCCACACGCCCTTTGCTTTATTATCTTATTATTATTTATCCTATTTTTCCTGGAATTCATCAAATTCCTTGATTTTATGTATTTCTCTCAAATTAGGAAAAATTCCCTCAAATCATCAAAAATACCTAAAAATATTAAAAAATTATGAAAAACTTGTGGGACCGGTCCATAGCCGGCCGGCCATGCCTCCATGGTCCCAAACGCCCGTGTTTTTATTATATTAATATTTTGCTTCCATGAACTCATGAAAACTCCTTCAATTCATGGAAACTCCCTAAATTCATCAAATTTCTCAAAATTCAATTTTTCATAAAATCATCAAAATATTATAAAATTAAGGAAAAGGCACCATGGGACCGTGGTCACGACCGGCCGACCATGGCTTGACCACGGCGGTTCCACGCTTCCTCATTCCTTATTTTATAATTATTTTTCATCATCTCATGGTGTTTTCCTCAGTTTCGTCGAAACCCTAATTTTGGCATATTTTCTCGAATGGATGCTCAATTGCATGCCAGAAAATATCAAAATTCTCAGGACTGAGAAGAAGACGCCTTGGGGACACGAGCACGCTATCTTGACCAACCAAGATTGTCTCTTTGGCTCACGGAAGTCGGCCCCATCAATTTTCACAGTTTTGACCTAATTTGCACAATTGCTCGTATTAGGTCCAAAACTCTTCCAAACACTTTGGATTTTCATGAAGTGATCGTCAGGCGGTCACGTGACAACCCAGGGACGATTTCATGACTTCATGGTCGGTCCCTCGCCTCGTCATAATTAATTAGGTTTTCTCACCTAAGGCTCAGACGAGCATTTTTGAATAAATGATTAAGCCAGCATTTAATCATTCTTCCACCAACAAATCGTCAACTCTTCAGGAGTTCTTCGTATTTGCTCACGTGAGCATATGGATACTACATGGTTGATCCACGATCCCATATAGTCGCTCCCTCCTTCGTCCTATGGTTAAACTTCTGACGAACCATGAATTGATCATCAATTGATCAAATTAGGGTTTCTGAATCCAAGGATCATCATTCCAGATTCCAACCTTAATAATTTTACGACGGCCTCGTGGTCATTAATTTTATTAATTATGCTCGGTTCAACGACCATTATTCTAATTAATATTTTTGGTGCGCTGCCAATAATCCATCAGATGAGCAACACATGCTCAGACGATCAAATATTCAACAATTCATCACATGAGTAACCCTTGCTCAGATGATAAATATTTGCTCAAACCAAGGAATATTGGTTCAACAATCAATATTCAACGATCCATAGAATGAGCAATACTTGCTCACTTCATCGTAAGAATTATACCTCTGTCTCATGACATGTTCAATTCATGAGTTTTAGAACATCATGTTCGACACTCAGCAACTACATGGGCTCATCGTCCCATCAAACCACGAAGTCATCAATTGACTAACAAACCACGAGACGTCAATCGTGTCACTTGGGGGGATATCACTTAGGGTTTTGGTCTGGCAGTCTACGACACGTGTGTTCAAACACACGATGGAATGTGAGCAAGTCGTGCATTCAGTTGAAGCAACTGGTTTCAAACACGATCTCCACTTTCCCACTCCTTGATTCCATCAACTGTCACACTTCATGGGATCATGGTGTCTAAAATTCCTGCAATATAAATAAGTCTCTGAATCATGATTGAATCATCAACAATATCATCAATCTCATGTCTCATCGACAACACAAGATCATCAACTCATCAATTGAGCAACTACTCTCAATTGAGCAATTTCAATCATTCAGAGCTTATCATATTCAGATTTCACACACCCACAATCTCTGATTACCATTGATTCCACACATTTCCCAGCTTCCCTCCTACAGATCAACCCATCCTCTCTTGTGACCGAATTTACTCTGGAACGGTCATTGTCATGATTTGGGCCGGAGTACTACAGATTGATCTTTCGAATCTAAAGCACCCCCTTTGCAGCGGTGCATCTGTGTGAGGTTTAACATTTTGCTCGGTTCGAGGAGTCTCCTCCGTACGGTCGTCTCCTCAATTCCTTAAAAACCAGCAAATCGTTTTTCCCCATCCATAGATTGGCGACCACAGTGGGAGATCATTCTCTCGGTTGCAATCTCACAATTTCACAAGATGGTCGGTCTTAGGTTTGGGTTAGTCACAGGTTCCAACGCAAACGACGCTAGCACTGGCAACAACAACAACGACAGCGACGATATCACGGAAATGATTCCGGCCTCTAACACTGATGGTGGTGATGTTACTCCTCCTCACGTCAACGCGGAAGGTCATCCTTTATTCGGACGACACCCCGAGGAAGTCAGAGGAAATCTACCACCTACCATTGCTGATCTCATCAAAATGCAAGAGACTCTTGCAAAGAATCAAACCGATATGGCTACAACACAGAAGGAGCTATTTAATCAACTGAAGGCTCTCACTTATACAATGTTAGGGAAGACCCAAGGAAAAGGAAAAGAGAAGGAAAAATCCTCAGACGCTGATCCTGAGGTAATTCCGATTCATACAGTAGATGATGATGAAGTCCGCAAAGCTACAGACGATCCATCGGTGAAGGAGTCATCAAACTTCATCAGTCGGGAGGATTTGGAACGCCTTCTGGAGAACCGTGGAAAAGACAAAACCCCATATGTCCATCGTCACCAGCCTCCGTACCCTGCTGCTACGCAAAGGATTCCTCTTCCGAAAGGTTATACCTCTCCAACCTTCACTTTGTATGACGGAACATGCAATGCTCGGGAACATGCTTCTCGGTTCCTGGAAGCCTTGGGTGAACATGAACATAACCATGTTGTTCGCCTCAAACAATTTTCAAAATCCTTGAAAGGCAGGGCATACACCTGGTACAACAACATCGCACCAGGAACTATCAACAATTGGAGAGAAATGATTAATGTCTTTTACAGAAAGTATTTATTTGTGTCAGAGCAAAATACTCTCTCCGATCTTGGAAGAATGTTTCATAGGAACAATGAACATCCCAGTGACTACTTGAAAAGATTCAGAGTCCAGGCCCTGGACTGTCATGATCCAAACGTCACAGAACAACAACTTGTAGACTTGTGTATCAACGGCATGATCCCGGTCTACAGAGCTTTATTAGAAAATCTTCGTTTCCAGACCTTCTCAGAGCTTCATGAAGCGGCGAAGAGATCGACAACTACTGCGCCCGCTTTACTGGAAAGAACAAAAGCTACAAAGGCTGAAGAACCGCGAGACGCTCGAGGTAGCAGACGTCTGATCAAGAAGCAGTAAAACCTCCATCCTTCCACAATCACTGTTGCAGAAGGAAGAAGACAGAAATCCAAACCTCCGCGCAAGCATACCTCAGCTCCTTCAAAAGCACAAAGGAAGGATAAGCAAGATGCACAAGCCTCTGATCAACGCACAAGAGTTCCTGATCAAGAAGCACCTGACTTTCCTTTTTCCATTGAAGAGGTGATCGAAATCCTAGATGCCTGGGTCCAAGATGGTGCAATCAGGTTGCCATATGTCAAGAAAGAACCAACTGAAGAAGACATGGAAAGTCCTCATTACTGCTGCTTCCACAAGTTCGTCAATCATCCCACAAGAGATTGCGGAGTTTTGAAGCACATTTTCAAAGAGAAGGTTGATCCACAATAGCTTCAACTGGGGACTGAAGGATTACACAAGAATCCTCTCCCATTCATAACCTTTACACTCTATGAAGAACCTATCAAAGAGGCAGTTCAATCCTTGGTCGAACATGAATTGTGTTATCTGTCGAAGGAACAAAGGAGAGACATGTTCACAGTACTGAACCACATCGTGTCAAGAAGTCCATTCCGAAAATACTTCTTGAGCCTCCATCCACAGACCAAGATATGTACGACTGGGGACTGCTTACCAAAGTCAATCTCAGAAGAAACGAATTTGGAAGAACGTTGATCAATGCTGACACCTCTATCAACAACATTCCACTGAAAACCATCAGATCCACATACATCACTCGACAAGAAGATACTCATGCTCCATCTCAATCAGAGACCTTGAAGGAGCGCTCAGAAATACTTATGGCTACATCATTCTCAAAGTGAACATAATTTCAACCTGGACAGAAACCAAGTTTCACATAATCAATCAAGAAGATCCAGGATATGACATGTCCTTCAGACGAGCGTGGATCCATGCTGAAAAGATGAGTACTTACAAAGTGCCTTTGGTTACACATCTCACAAACGAAGAAATTTCTAATCCAGAAGATTTGACGGACATTCCATAATCAGAGTACTTTGAGTAATTTCGACGAGGTTGAAGCAAGAACCTGCAAAATATGCATAGACATTCATCAAGAGGTTCCGCGCTCAGTCAAGTCTCATTCCATGTCTATGTCATTTATTTCCCCACATGCTATCCTAGCATGGGGACTTAATTATGCTAGCAACTCTACAAGACGTTATGAATGGTAGCTTTACCGCATTAGTATTTTTCCAAGTGGTTGAATCTGACGTTTCTCTGAATCAAGTACTGAAATATTCATTACTGAACACTTTGGGTGTTTCTCCTGCAAGTGGTTCCACAAAATCAGACAGCTCTGATGTCTGCACAAGTGTCGAATCCCACTACTGCAGCGAAAGGGATGCTGAATCAACAGAAGATACTCCGGGGCCGAGACGATCAAACCCCTAAGACATTCGATGCTTAAGGAATATACACTTCAACGCTCAAGCATCTAAAAAATCCATCAAATTGTACTCCCAATCAAAGAGTACAGCTTCAGCACAAATATCTCGACGATGACACATTGATTCAACACCATCACGATCAAAGTGTAACTAAACGATAAGTCTTCATTATTACATGATAAGACTTCTGAAGCATATGCAACATCATGGATGGCACTAACTCCTTCAATATACACTGGGAAACCTGAGATGATTCTGTGAAACTTCATCAACGGGTTTTCGCTACATCACAAGCCCCTACATGATCGAGGAACTTTCTCTCTCCACCAATCACATCCAGTATGCAAACTCTTGATGCCATCTACCGCAACAATGTCGACTCACTGACAAAGCCAGTTCGTGGTAAAGTTATGCTTTCAGGAGCATTCAGGTTGAACTCTCAGTACACCTTCATCTTACGGACGCTCGACTCATCAACTAGTTCGTGAATGTAAAAGGCTCACTGGATGAAGTAGCAAAGATTATATCTATAATCATGGTTCTAGCCTTTTCGATCTTTGGAGAAACTTCAACCATGGTATCAACATCAACAATAATCTCTAGAAGAACACCATCCATGATCTCAGCATCGACAAGGATCTCTGGAGCGTAATCATGGTCTCTGCACCAACAACGGTCTCAGGAGCAACATCCTCAGGGCTTCATCAACTAATCATTCTCTGAAGTGTTACACATGAAGCGGACTCCTCTAAGAACCAATGATTCATATAAAGATGTGTAGACCTGATAACATGCTCACATGAAAGTCTTCCCAAAGCTGGCACGACTGGTCGCCATAATCCAAAGTCTTCTACAAGATGTTCTCATCACCTCTACAAATGAGATACAACACACTTCAGGCCATGGGTTTGCAAAAACGTACCAATGGGTGAGGAATGGGACAATGCTTCTTCAACGAAAGATGTTCGTTTATGTCTCTTATACAACATACCAAAAGGGCGCATTGATCGGACATATGAGGTGAAAGATATGGCCTTTACAGTCAGGTTTATGAAATATGAAAAATTTGTATGGGATTACAAATCACAAATATGCACGCTTCGTTGGCTGACTTTTACAACTCCGAATTGAGTGATTCTTTTCTCATGTGACAACTCAGTCACTTAGCTTCAAAAGTTGGGGTCAAGCATCAGATTCCGACATCGTATGAGGTTCCTACAGCTTCCTGAGCATACATTATGCAAGAAGCAATTCTTAGACGGGATTCATAACTTCCACAGTCGATCGGTGTCCACCAGGTCTTTCGCTAAGTCCTTCATCAAGGTACCTCCAACTTAGACCACCTGGGCCTTTGCATCAATTTTTCAACCTGGATCCTCTATCTAGGTCCTTCCAGAAGAAGGGAAAACGAAAGAGAGATATTCAACAAAATACTGGGGACTGACGGTCCACTGATCATGACGATCAATTTCACAGTCCTGTGGCCGGGATCTTTGGTGATAATCATTCATCATAAAAGTAATGCTACCACCGGGACATAAAACCATGGTCATTACATCATCCCCTCTGGAGAGCAACCTCAGCTATGGTCCCGTGACCAGGGTTTCAGAAGTGATGTTTCTACGACTGACAGAAGCAAGATGGCACTGCAAGCACCATGCTCATGTATCAATAAAGGGGTCCTGATCTCAAACTAATAAATGACATTAAAATCCTTCACCAACCGTTCAAGACACAAGTGGTAAAGACACAACATGAGTGTTTTACAGCAAGCTCCTCTGAGATGATTTTACACTGTCCTGTACAAACCGACGAGCTGGGATCAATTTGTGAAGAATCTAGGAATGGATCATATACTATTCTCTTCGTATGAATGTCCTCTACAACATATCCAAAATTCAAAGAAATTGAAGAAACGATCAAGGAGACGTGGCCGAAACATTGGACAACATACAATCTGAAAATTTTCTGAAGGTCTCCTGGAAGTTTACTGTTTCGTCGATTTTGGATCCTAAACATGCTCGAAACTAAAAAAGCTTCTTTGTTAAAGTTTGGAAATTTCCTGGGCATAAGGATACATGGGTAGACCGCGAAAATCCAACATCAGACGAAGATTCTACAACAATTTCAATAAAGACCTAACTTCTGAATTTTTCTGATGACGAATTATGACGAAATTCTTCATTCATCCACATCTGAATCAGGAGCTACACCATCAGCGCAAATCCTGACATCATCGTCAGCCGATAGTCTCATTTGTTGAAGTCGGCGGTGCTTATGCTGATAAGGGACGACTCGCTGATGATCAAGAGACATACAAAGTACCAGCTTTCCAGTGTCTCTGAAAGGTTGATTTTCCTCAGTATGAGCATCCGCAGAATTCTTCATCTTTGACTTGATATTTTTGGAGCGCTCCACGGAAGATCCAGAAGAGTGGCTGTAACCAGAAGTCACCACTATCTGAGGCGCAAGGCATGGAGTCATGGATATACCAATAACAAACACGCAACAAAAATGGTAATCCTCAACTCTTACTTATTTACGGTTTCAAGAACCTAGTGATAATAACGTAAAAACCTCGAAAAACTTGCTCGTTCCGTCAAACCTGCAAAGACGAGCAAAATTCATTATTCAAAATCATGACTTGATGTTCATAGAACCGTGAACAACTCACGTGAATTTAACATCCACTAGTTTTTCAAAAATTGGACAGACGTCCATTCTACAATTTTGAAAACTCACATACAGACATTATTTCACCATTTATAATTGTCTATTTTCAACTGTTATTCAAAATCAAAACATTAATTTTACAAAATATATATATTTAACGTGAAACTCACGTAAATTTGAAAAATATATCTATATATTTTTGCTCCCTCGCACGAGCATTTGTCTTTTAAGCGAGAGTATATTTTCAAAGATTTCCGAAAGCTCGAAGATAAAATTTTCATGAAAGCTCACAAACAAAATTTTATTACTAACAGACGCACGTCTATTCAAAAAAAAAAAAACTTTTCTCTCGTACGAGCATCCACCTTTGAAACGAGAGTTTATTCCACTTTGTGAAATCTCACATATAAAATAAAATTTTGGTTTTCGTGAAAGCTCATAGATAGAATTTTATATCATTAGACTCAGGTCTATTTTGTTTGTTACTTAAACTAACGAACGAACAAGCGTCTATTCCTAAAACAAGGATTTATTTTTTGGGTCGGGTCCGCGAATCCTAACCGACCACGGACTCGTCGTCCAAACCAGCGGTTCAACACCAATTTATGCTCATCAAACGACGCTCCAATCATGACATTGAAGCCTTCATCAAGTCGTGGTTTGCTCATGCTCTATAAATCCGGTAACGTCTCAACTTACGACTAAGTTCAATTACTGGTATTATTATTTATGGCCGGAAAGTCACCATTTAATGCTGACTGAGGAACACAGCTTTCCTCAATAAGCAGGGGACTTAATGTAGATGGTGTATTTTCGACAAGGGATAAAATCGTAAACTCATAATTATACGAAGATCTGATCCAGCAATCAGACGTGAGTATCGAGACACGGGTCTCTCATCGAATTCTCAACGGAGAGTACTTTCTCTCAGAGTACATGTAGATATGTAGTCTCACGACTGGACAACGACATATCTCATGAATATTGAATACTTTCAGTGATTATTTCTATATAGTATCACGAGATGGACGGATTCTAGACAGCTTGCTCTGCTAGTATAGAGCGATAACGTCTTCAGGAACAAACAACGAGCTTACCCTGACTATATAAAGGATATGACTTACCGACAAGCTCATATCGGGATAATTAATGCTCCTAGACAACTTGCTCTGCTAGTATAGAGCCACAAAGTTAATTATTCCTAATTACAATTGCTCCTATTACATGGTCGAATCCACGACTGGTCCCATGGAATGACAATAACAATTGCTCCTATTCCATGGTCGAATCCACGACTGGTCCCATGGAATGGCAATAACAATTGATCATATTCCATGGTCGAATCCATGACTGGTCCCATGGAATGGCAATAACAATTGCTCCTATTCCATGGTCGAATCCACGACTGGTCCCATGGAATGGCAATAACAATTGCTTCTATTCCATGGTCGAATCTACGACTCGTCCCACGGAATGGCAATAAACAATTGTTCTGATTCTATGATCGAATCCACGGCTTGATCTCATAGAATAGCAATAACTATATTATCTCATTACTCTGATTTCATGATCGAATCCACAACTGGTCTCATAAATGGTAATAGATAAATCTTAATTACTCTGATTCTATGGTCGAATCTACGATCCCATGGAATGGTAATGCTCACTTTATTATTCTGAATTCGTAGTCGAATCCTCAGCTGATCCTATGAATTAATAATAAACATCTTATTACTCAGTTTTGTGAATTATTCTCCACTGAATTCCACAATTAGTAATAAATAATTAACAACCGGACGTCTGAGCCACCTCTAAGTAAGCCCCGATTCAAATGGTGAAAGTGTATTCAACGATGATACACTAACAATCAACGAACGAGTATTTCAAAATACAACGAAACAATGAACCTATGCAAAATAGGGAAGAAAATAATAGATAATTAAAAATATTGGCCAAGGTGCTGGGAACACGGACACACGACCTACCGACCGTGTCGTGGTCAGTTCCACGCCAGTTTTATATTTTTAATATATTTTTATTATTTTCCATGATTTGATGAAAATTCTCTCATCTGATCAAATCTCCTTCGTCTCGAGGAAACTCCTCGGTTTCATGGTACTTCCATAAATCCATAACAAATAATATAAAATTAAGGAAAGGAGTGTGGGGCGTGACCATTGGCCAACCGGCCATGCCTTGGTCCCAGCCGGTCCCACACCCCACTGTTCCTTATTATTTTACTACTATTATTTCTATAATTTCATGAAAAAACTCCTTGATTTCATGGTATTTTTTGCACAAATCATCATATAATAATAAAATAAAATAAAATTATGAAAACTTGTGGGACCGGGCCACTAGCCGGTCCCACACGCCCTTTGCTTTATTATCTTATTATTAATTATCCTATTTTTCCTTGAATTCATCAAATTCCTTGATTTTATGGTATTTCTCTCAAATTAGGAAAAATTCCCTCAAATCATCAAAAATACCTAAAAATATTAAAAATATTACGAAAAACTCGTGGGACCGGTCCATAGCCGGCCGGCCATGCCTCCATGGTCCCACACGCCCGTGTGTTAATTATTTTAATATTTTGCTTCCATGAACTCATGAAAACTCCTTCAATTCATGGAAACTCCCTAAATTCATCAAATTTCTCAAAATTCATGAAATTTTCATAAAATCATCAAAATATTATAAAATTAAGGAAAAGGCACCACGGGACCGTGGTCACGACCGGCCGACCCTGCCTTGACCATGGCGGTCCCACGCCTCCTCATTCCTTATTTTATAATTATTTTTCATCATCTCATGGTGTTTTCCTCAGTTTCGTCGAAACCCTAATTTTGGCATATTTTCTCGAATGGATGCTCAATAACACGCCAGAAAATATCAAAATTCTTAGGACTGAGACGCAGACGCCTTGGGGACACGAGCATGCTATCTTGACCGACCAAGATTGGCTCTTTGGCTCACGGAAGCCGGCCCCATAAATTTTCACAGTTTTGACCTAATTTGCATAATTGCTCGTATTAGGTCCAAAACTCTTCCAAACACTTTGGATTTTCATGAAGTGATCGTCAGGCGGTCACGTGACAACCCAGGGCCGGTTTCATGACTCCATGGTCGGTCCCTCGCCTCGTCATAATTAATTAGGTTTTCTCACCTAAGGCTCAGACGAGCATTTTTGAATAAATGATTAAGCCAGCATTTAATCATTCTTCCACCAACAAATCGTCAACTCTTCAGGAGTTCTTCGTATTTGCTCACGTGAGCATATGGACACTACATGGTTGATCCACGGTCCCATATAGTCGCTCCCTCTTTCGTCGTATGGTTAAACTTCTGACGAACCATGAATTGATCATCAATTGATCAAATTAGGGTTTCTGAATCCAAGGATCATCATTCCAGATTCCAACCTTAATAATTTTACGACGGCCTCGTAGTCATTAATTTTACTAATTATGCTCGATTCAACGACCATTATTATAATTAATATTTTTGGTGCGCTGCCAATAATCCGTCACATGAGCAACACATGCTCAGACGATCAAATATTCAACAATTCATCACATGAGCAACACTTTCTCATATGATAAATATTTGCTCAAACCAAGGAATATTGGTTCAACAATCAATATTCAACGATCAATCGAATGAGCAATACTTGCTCACTTCATCGTAAGAATTATACCTCTGTCTCATGACATGTTCAATTCATGAGTTTCAGAACATCATGTTCGACACTCAACAACTACATGGACTCATCGTCCCACCAAACCACGAAGTCATCAATTGACTAACAAACCACGAGATGTCAATCGTGTCACTTGGGGGGATATCACTTAGGGTTTTGGTCTGGCGGTCTACGGCACGTATGTTCAAACACACGATGGAATGTGAGCAAGTCGTGCAGTTAGTTGAAGGAATTCACGAGGTAGTGGGTGGAAAATCGACCAAGTCTCCACATATTGAGCAACTGGTTTCAAACACGATCTCCACTTTCCCACTCCTTGATTCCATCAACTGTCACACTTCATGGGATCATGGTGTCTAAAATTCCAGTAATATAAATAAGTCTCTGAATCATGATTGAATCATCAACAGTATCATCAATCTCACGTCTCATCGATAACACGAGATCATCAACTCATCAATTGAGCAACTACTCTCAATTGAGCAATTTCAATCATTCAGAGCTTATCATATTCAGATTTCACACACCCACAATCTTTGATTACCATTGATTCCACACATTTCCCAGCTTCCCTCCTACATATCAACCCATCCTCTCTTGTGACCGAATTTACTCTAGAACGGTCATTGTCTTGATTTAGGCCGGAGTACTAAAGATTGATCTCTCGAGTCTAAAGCACCCCCTTTGCAGCGGTGCATCTGTGTGAGGTTTAACATTTCGCTCGGTTCGAGGAGTCTCCTCCGTTTGGTCGCCTCCTCAATTCCTTAAAAACCAGCAAATCGTTTTTCCCCATCCACAATTGGCTTTCCCAAGTCTGCGAACTCAGTTTGCGAACTCAGTCCGCTAACTAACGGAAGTTATCTTGCCGAGAATTTCTTCTGGAATTTTCCAAAAACTCGTTTGCGTGTTTAGTCCGCGAACCTAGTCCGCGAACTGGCAGAAGTCTCCTTGCCGAGATTTTCTGCTGAGTTTGGAAAACTCTGCCGGTTGTCTTAAGTCCGCGAACTTGTTTGCGAACTTGAGTGGGTTATGATCTAAAGATGTGCTCTGAACATGAAACTTAAATTACTAAGGAATGCAGTATGCAAACCATATCTATAAAGTTCATAAGCCGATTCAATCGAATCGAATCATCTTTGTTTCAATTGTGTCTTTTGTAGTTACATAATATCTCATAGCAATTGAACAACTCTCTAACTAGTTCATTTGAGTCAATTGAACTAGTTATGGTGAAGAAGAACAAGGTTAATATGAAATGCTCATATGGTTGACCTTTTGGGTTACTATGTTGAACCAACATACACGTACACGTTTGGCCACAGTTTTCACAAACCCAGTAAACGTATATCTCAAGTGTGTGTGACAAGCTAAGTTTTCGATATAATGGTTGAGAAATATTAGCTTGAATCTAAATCAGGTTTTCATCTAACGGTGAATATTGATTGCTTTGTAACTAAGGCAAAACCCTGATTTGAAGACTATATATAGGAGACATCTAGCATTGGGCAAAACCAATCCCCACACGTATGTGTGATACTAGTGCGCTCTCTAGAGTCGATTCTCCTCTAACCTTTGGTTTTCTTCTCTAAAACCAGGTTAACGACTTAAAGACTTCATTGAGATTGTGAAACCAGACCGATACTACTTTTATCGTAGTTGTGTGATTTGATCTTGCATCTTCTATCGTACGAGTACAATATTTGATTGGCTTGAGATCGTGAGAGTTCTACGATAGGCAAGATAAAGAAGTCACAAACATCTCCGTCTCACTATTTGTGATTCCTCGACGTCCTCTTGTGTATTCGAGTAAGATTGTTGAGAGGTGATTGATTAATCTAGGCTGTTCTTCGGGAATATAAGACCGGATTATCAATTGGTTCCTGTTCACCTTGATTTCATATCTTAAGACGGAACTGTGAGTGGGGAAAAACGATTTGCTGGTTTTTACGGAATTGAAGAGTCGACCGTGTGGAGACTCCTTGAACCGAGCGAAATGTTGAACCTCACACAGATGCACTGCAAGAAGGGAGTGCTTTAAGTTCAAGAGATCAATCTGTAAGACCCCGGCCTAAACCAAGAACAATGGCCGTTCCAGAGTCAATTCGGTCACAAGAGAGGATGGGTTGATCTGTAAGAGGGAAGCTGAGAAATGCGTGAAATCAGTGGTGATCTAAGATTGTAGGTGTGTTGTGAATTCAGCGTGAAAATGCTCTGAATGATTGAATTTTTCTCAATTGAGAGTAATTTCTGTGAGTTCTTGTAGACGAAAGATTGTCTGTATGAACTTTTGATGAGAAATTGCTCGTTTTGGCGAATGTTGTTCGAATGTTCGAAAACTTTTGTATTTTCAATCAGGATTCAGGGACATTTTATAATGTCGGAGTTGAAAACACCATGATCCCATGAAGTGTGACAGTTGCTGGAATCAGAGAATGGAAAATGGGGAAATCATGTTAAAACCAATTACTCATCGTGCGGAGACTTGGTTAACTTTCCACCCACTACTTTGCTGACTCTTCCAACTGATTGCATGACTTGCTCACATTCTCATCGTGGGTGAACACACGCGCCGTAGACCGCCATACCAAAACCCTAGTTAATATTCCCCCATGTGACACGATTGAAATCTCGTGATTGTGGAGTCAGTTGCTGACTTTATGGGACGATGAGTCCATGTATTGCTGAGTTGAACATGGTTAGCAAATGTTTCGAAACTCATGAATTTAATGTGTCTGCTGAGACGAGGTATCATCATAACCTAAGAAGAGCAAAGTTGTGTTGCTAAATTGTTGAATATCGATAGTTGAACCAATATTCTTTGATTTGAGAAAATATTGTTAGCCTGAGCGAATATTGCTAATTGAGTAAATATTGCCGGTTCGAGCGAATATTGCTAGTTCGAGCAAATATTGCTAGTTTGAACAAATATTGTTCTTTTGATGAATTGTTGGTAGCTGGACCAAGTAAATTATTAATTTAAGTTACTGACTGCTGAGTCGAGCAAAATAAATACGAATATTAATCATGGAATCAATATAAAATTATCAGAGTGTTCGAATCTGCTCAGAATCACGTTTGTGCAGAGTTTTGGATTCAAAACCCTAATTTTACCGAGATGATGATTTACTGCAAATCACATAGGACCGGCTACATGGGATGACGGGTTCACCATATAACACCCAAATGCTCGAATGAGCAAAAATACCAAAGTCTCTTGAGGACCAGTTGGTGAAAGAATGATTAAATGTTGATTTAATCATTTACTGAAATAATGCTCGTGTGAGCGACAAATCATAAAACCTGATGTAGAAAATATGAGGGACCGACCAAGAGGTCATGAGACCGGATCTTGGTGGTCGTGGGACCAGTAGATGGTCTTTTGAGTGAACTTCCAATTGTTTGGAATGAGTTCGAACCTAATATGAGCAACTGTGCAAATTAGGTTAAAATCATTAAAACATGCGGGACCAGCAGTTTGCAAGCCTCGGGGTCACCCTTGGTCGGTCAAGGGGATGTGCCCGTGTCACCATGATGTCCGTGCTTCAGTCCTGAGAATTTTGATATTTTCTGGTGCACGTTTGAGCAACATTTGGAGAAAATATGAAAAATCCATGGTTTTGCTGAAACTGGGAAAAATACATGATTGATGAATATAATAAATAAACAAGGAATCACAAGGTGTGGGACCGGCCACGTCTAGGGCATGGCCGGCCGGCTGACACACAGTCCCACATGCTTTTCCCAGTTTTATGTGATTTTATGTATTTTTCTCTGATTTAAGGGAAATTCCATGAAACTGGAGAGTTTGGCGAAATTAGGGAACTTCCATGAGATGAGAGGCATAAATTAAAATATAAAATAGGAAATGGGAGTGTGGGACCGGCAATGGCCGTGGCATGGCCGGCCGGCCAATGGATGCGGGTCCCAATGCACTCTTCCCAATTTTATGTAATTTTGATGATTTTAGATAATTTTCATAAAATCAAAGGGATTTGTTGAAAACCAAGATATTTTGTTGAAATCAGGGAGTTTACATAAAATCAGGAAACAAAATACCAAATAATAATAAAATAACGGGTGTGTGGGACCGGCTAGAGCATGGCCGGCCGTCTAGAGCTCGGTCCCACAAGTTTTCCTAATCTTTTAATATTTTCCATGATTTTAGAGAAAATACATGAAATTAGGTAATTTTAGGTAAAATTCATAAAATCAAGGAATTTTCATAATTTGAGAAGGAATAATAAAATAATGGGACGTGAGGTGTGTGACCGACCACGGCCAAGGAGTGACCGGCCGGACGGCGGTCCCGCGACACCTTTCCCTAATTTTATTATTTTTGATAAAATCATGTGATTTAGATAAAAATACATGAAATTAGGTAATTTTCATGATTTTAGGGAAAATTCATAAAATCAAGGAATTTTCATAATTTGAGAAGGAATAATAAAATAATGGGACGTGAGGTGTGGGACCGGCCACGGCCAAGACATGGCCGGATGGTGCTCGGTCCCGCGACATCTTTCCTTAATTTTATTATTTTTGATAAAATCATGTGATTTAGATAATTTCTTTGAAATAAAGGAAATTTGCTCGAACAAGAGGATTTTCATGAGATCGTGAAGATAGTAAAAATATGATAAAATATAAAATTGGGCGCGGGACTAGTCACGGCATGACTGGTCGGCTGGTGAGCCTAGTCTCCTGGCGCTTTTGCTTAATATTTTATTATTATTATTTTCCCTTCCTATTTTGCATAGGTTCCTCGTTCGTTCGTATTTTTGAAATGCTCGTTCGTGCATTCAAAATGCTGGTATGTGCATTATTCACTAATTACACTTGTACCATTTTTGTCAGGGCATATTCGATACTCGGATGCCTGTTTCGTTGACTATTTATTACTAACTTGTGGAATTCTGCTGGGAAGAACCACAGATTGAAGTAACGAAATATAACGAGGAATCGTAGAATATTGCTAGATATTCAGGAAATTGATTGACGACTCTGCCGGAGTTGCCGCCGCCGTCCGATCACCGCCGGCCAGTTTCCGGCGGCGCCGTCAGGTGAGTCGATTTTTTTTTCAGAGTTTTATGATTTCATGAGTTTTTCATGCTTCACCATGTCAAAATTCTATACATGTGTATATGTTGATGTGAGTTTTGTAGAAAAACCCTTGTTTTATCAAACGTATGTTCGTTGATCGTTAGTTTTGAAAACTAATAAAAATCCCTGATTTATGAGAGATTTCTTTATATATGTGGACTTAGGTCCAGTGATAAAACTTAGTGTATGAGCTTTCATGTGAACCAAGATTTTACCTTAATAGATGTGAGCTTTCACAAAACCGAAATAAACCCCGTTTTAGAGGATAATGCTCATTCGAGGAAAATAGACATATATATTTTTATGTATGTAAATTTATGTCCAGTGATAAAACTTTATTTATGAGCTTTCATGAGAATTAGTATTTTATCACAATAGGTGTGAGCTTTCACAAAACTAGCATAAACCTTCGTTTTTTAATAAAACGCTAATACGAAGGAAAATAGATTTTTTTTTTATATATGTAGCTGACATATTTTATGTGAAACATGATGACATATTTTATTCACATGGATTTGTTCTTATTATAAATTCTGAAAATTTATATGAACAAATTGCATTAATTATTGATTTGTAAAATCAAGACATGGGTTTTGAGTAACCTTCAAACTAGACAACTTATTTATGATGAAGTCATGTCATTATTGTAAATTTCATAGTTCAGTTGTGTGAATGTTCACGTTATGAAAATTATGTATATGATTTTATGAGAAAATCAATTTTGAAGGTTAATAAAGTTTTGTTCGTTACTGCAGGTTTCAAGGAACGAACTAATTTCGTGTGTGTAACTCTTGTATTGCAATCACTATTGTTAGTGAAATTGAAAGAGGTAAGAGTTCAAGATTTACCATTTGTAGACACCGGCGTTTTAATTTGCATGATTCCATCATCTTATTGAATTCGCGGATGACTGAAACATTGTGTGGATTTCACAGCAGCTTTGCGAGGATGTCTGATTCTCCAGCCAATGATGCTTCCAGAGATGAAAGGTGTGCAGATGATGATATCTCCATAGAGGAACATGCACGATGAGACTTCCGTTGGTGAGGAAGACGAAACACCTGGAGTCAAGAATGTCCCAAACATAGATGACACATTCTTTGAAGTTCCGGAGCCCGAAAGTCGTCTCAAGTCCCCGGTATATCGCCTTCTGATCAATACCAGGACGGTCACTCAAAAGAAATTGGTGACTCCTCGTGCTGCTATTCGGTTATGTCTTGAACGAGGACTATTCCAGGCTTCAATGATTGAATTCAAGCTTTCTCGACGCCCCTTAGAGAAGTTCTCGGGATGGTCTAGACACATGCTAGGATTTCCTCGTGCTAGAGCTATGCTGGATAAAGCACAAATTACCAGGGCCGTTCAAACATCTGGAGATTTGTATATCTTTCATGACGCACGAGGTATTATAGCTCTTCTTGCTCGCTGGTGCATCCCAACTCACACGTTTATATGCATCTGGGGAGAGTTCACTATTACCTTGGAAGATGTAGTTGTTTTATTGCATCTTCCAATTACAGGTAACTTTCCTGAAGAACTTTGGACAGCGGAAGAGAAAGCAGTTTCCAAAACTTTAACAACTGAGATGGAGAGAATCAACAAGGTTTTTGGTAAAGGTTGTTACGCTCATTGGTTGACACATTGGTGGCCACGAGACGTCCCTCTTGATGAACCCGACGGTATGTTGTCTATTGCTGCTTTCTTGTGCTTATGGCTGTCTAGGGATGTGTTTGAAGATGCTGGTACCTTGTTGAAGCCGTTTGTAATTCCTTTCGCTATTAAGCTGGCTCAAAGTGAACAACTTCCGCTAGGTAGCTTATTCTTGGGCTCTTTATATTCTAACCTGGACTCTTTAGTCGTAGACTCTAGTGTTTCGAACGGCTTCATGAAGATTGAATGCTACGCCAACACGATGTTTCTCCAAGCTCTGATGTGGGAGCGTTTCGGAAACTACGCACCCATTCCCCGTAGTGTCTTACAAAGTCTGAACTCTGCTGATGCTCGACGCATCTTCCAGGAGAAAAACAACGCTAGGATTATGCGCTGGTCTACGAAGCAAATTCAGTCCAAGACACGCTTCATTGACGTATTAGATGACGAGTCTGAGTTCAACTTTCGTCCTTGGGTGGTGGTTCCTCCTCACGTTTCTCAATTGACGACTTTCAATGCTGTAGAAAGTAAGTATTTGAAATCTGGTGCTGATTTGAGCGATGGCGAAAGATCTTTCATGCTGAGTTGCACTCCCGGTCATCTAATATCATCAAGGTATGAAGATTTTTCGGTGGAGGAGTATAACATTGACAGAGCCGCCCGTCATATGGGTATGGACCAATGCGTTCCAACCTTCAGAAGGAGAAGACCATCAGTGGAACAACTTAAGACTTTCTTAGATCACACACATGATGAAGGGAGCTCTTATTGGTTCCCTTGTGCTGATTGACCTACGTATGTGACTCCAGGCTACATTGAATTCTAGGATCAACATCTTGAGCGTCTTAATGATTATGTGATGTTCGTCCAACCTTTAGTGAAAGATCCTCCTTCTTCTGAGATGAGTGCCTCTCGTCCCAGACTAAGGAATATTTCTGGTGGATACAAGCGAAAGACATCTCCAGGAGGTTCACCAGTATGTATTCTTTTGCATATTCCTCATACAACTCGTATAATCGTCTTTAATTATCACATCAATTTCTTTTGCAGGAGGGTCGTGCTGTGAGACCTCGAATTGAAGTGAATTTATCAGAGGCGGAGGCAATTTCCCACGGTGGAGAAGGCAGGAGCAAGAATTGCAAGTTGTTGCCCAACACCATAAAGTCTCCAGTCGCCTTTTTGGTGAGTTGTTGATATTTTTCCGCTGTGACTTCTTCCATCCGCATTATCAGGATCTCAAAACCAATATTTGTTATTTGGTCACAGGACTTTGCTCCTTCTAGTATTGGCGGTCTTCGATTTTCTGTTGCTGGGTGATAGACACATTTATGTGTCTATTTTCATCTCTTTTGTGTATTTTGTTAGTACCCATTTGTTCTTATTACGGTGTTTTTATGTTTGTTTAGGTATTTTTGGAGAAAATACCCTTCTGTGGAAAGAGTTGCTCAAAAAGTGATGATTTACACCCCGGAGAAAAGTACTAAAGGCACCCCAGAAATGCACCGGAAATGTCCCGGAGGAACCTTGAAAAATTACTATTTCCACCCAAGAATTACTATTTCAGCCCAAATTGCTAAAGGGACACCCGTACAGGATTAGGGGGAGGCCAGTTTTCTTCCCAAATTCAAATTCCAAAATTGGTGGGAAACTTAATTATCGTCTGCATGATTTGGAGTTGAATTTTTGGACGTGTTTTTGCGAGATTCAACACCTGAAATCAATTGGGCTGGGCTTGAATTCACAGGACAGAGTTAGTACAAGCATTTTGATCGAGCAAAATGGGCCAAGTAAGCCGTGGGAGGAAATCAAAGTTAAACAGGGGAAGATATTATCGGGTGCACTGTGAGCTAAATTTGGAAAGTTTGTGGACAAACAAGGGAAGATATCTTCTCTTATAAAGTTTGTATGTGGCTTATGGAAGTATTACAACTCATTTGCGCAGGCAGAAGAGGTGGAAAAGATCGTATCTTGGCTGACGGTGAAGAAAATAAAAAAAATATATTTTCCCGAGTAAATGAGAATTATATGGAGTTATTGCGAGGGATTAAATGCTGCTGTTGGGTATAAATTAACTCCTTGGGTCGAGTAGAAGGGTTGTCGAGAGTTGGGGAGGAGAGAAGGAACGCTGCAGAATCGAGAACCATGATTTCTCTCTGCTGCTGCTGCTGCCATTGATGAAGATGAAGAACACGAAGAACGGACTCGCAGCAGCAGTCGTTTATCAACAGTGTCTAAGACGCACACTCGTGGGTCGTAGTTCGTCGTACAACAGCAGTTATCATTTATCGTTCTTCTTGTAACAGCTGAACAGCGCCTTTGCAACAGTTATTTCTGTTGCGATTTTTCTGTTCAATTGTTTTACACCTTTTCATCATTTGTAAACCACTTTTTGAGCAATAAATAATTATTTTGAGAGCATTTTTACTATGATGAGCTAAAACCCAACACTGGGACGACGGAGGAGGCCAAACTTCATACTTGGGGTAATTTCATTAATTCTTTTTAAGACTTTTGCATTAATTTAAAATTGAAATATGATTTGAATTAATTGGTTGTTATTTAATTTGATGATGTATGCTTGGCTTAGGTGTTTTGATACATCATGCTTAGGACTTACAATCAATGTTTTGAAAATCTACTTTGGCAAAATAAGAGTCCATATAATTTATGTTTTGAGCGATTATTGTTGAGAATAAATCATTGAGCCCTATGTTATGAAAATTGGCCGAATCATTAGTCCCAGTACCTCTCGCCCATTGTGACAAATATTGTGTACATATTTTTATTTTTAAATCTTTACAAGTCCGAGCAACGAACTTTTACTACCACTTTCAAAATTATAACAAAATGGCGCCGCCGACGCGGACTTGTATATAGATTGATTTTTTTTTTATTATTAGGTTTATTATTTTTTTTAGAATTGTTTGTTCCTTTTTACTTTGTCTTTTTTCTTTGATTTACAGGTTCGAAGTGGAGCACTAAGGACTTGGAGAGGAAAAAGCTTAAAGCGAAAAGCGAAAAGAGAAGAAAAAAGGACAATTTTAGGATTTAATTTTTAATTTTTTTAGAGTGTGTGAGGAAAACTGTAATTTTTTTTATTTATTTATTTTGGACTTTGGACTTTAAACAATTGGACTTTATTTTTTTAACCCTACGGAAGGGTATTATTAAAAAAATATATATATATTATATAAACTGTGTGCAGGGAAGGACGACGATTACTATATCGTCTCGGCCCCTCTGGTTCGCACACGACATAGGAGTCGAGGCCCGAGTCGACTTCAACGGTTCATCCCCCGTCTGGTACGGGAGGTAAGTCCATCGAAGCACTCGCGAATCTCCTGTAAGCGAGTTACTGCATTCCTTAAGGTGATTCATTGATTGAGGACGAATTTGGACTGTTTTTAAATTCCTAGTAAAGGGCAAGGCCTGGCCAATATAAGATAAGGGTTCGGATTTCATCACCGCTCCCTTCTTGCCCGCCTTAGGAAAACGAAACCTAACGCGAACCCAAGCTTAAAATTTGGAATAGAACGAGACCGATAGGGTAACGAGCTTAATAGGAAACTCGTTCAAAAAATATTGGTTGCTCTTTAAGCACACTCCAAAGTTCATGATGGTTTCTGTGAGTTGAATGCGTGACTGCGCCGCCTTGTGATAGCGGTGAGGCCTTGGGTATCAAAGCTCCACTGAGCTTCTCTCGCCTCAGTTCAACTTATTTTGACTCGGATTGACTCCAGAGGGGTTTGCTCAAATTGCAACGAATTCCCTTTCGAAAGATAGAAGCTGGTCTAGAAACAATCTAAGTGGAGCCATCATGCTTTTTGTTTGCTAGAAATATTTAGGTTTGCTTTGGTGGAGTCGAGTCGGCCTTGTTTGTGTTGTGTAGAATTCCCTTGCAATTAAGAATGTCGAATTGGTATGATAGAAGCCAATACAATAAGTATCGACCTGAATTTGAATATGGACATCATCCTTTTTATGACCATGTTGGGAAAAGTGGTTGGGAACGCCATCCTTTGGAAGGATATGGGTCATACCATGGTGAGCCCAATTACTATCCACACATGCATCAGTCTTACGAGCAAGAAGATTATAGTACTAGTTCTTCGTCTCTAGTGGATACAATCAAACTATTGAAAACTAGTCCCTATTATGATCCTTCTGAACCTGTTCTTCCTCTAGAAGAGTCTCTCAAACAATTAACTGAGAATACAAATAGGTTTGTGTTAGAAATGAATAAACAAAATGCACCCATGAGTGAACCTTTTATCCACAATACCATAAGGAAGCCATGTGAGTCGATTCAAAAGCTTTTATTAGAGGCCCAGAACAGAACTGCTCAAGATAGTCTTAATTTCCAATATAGTGTTTCCAATAGTACCTTTGAAAATGAGGATAGTTGTTTGCCTAATTTAGAGGACGAGGTTAGAATTGGTAACACTACTTGTTTTGATAAGGTTCGATCTTTTTCATGTTATTATAGTGATGATTATGATGAGGATAGTATTGATGAAGAACATGAAATATGTAGGCATAGTGATCAGGAATTTGTTACTCCGATTGAGTTTTATAATGATAGTGTTGTTTCTAATAAAAATCCAAATAATTTTAATAATTATTCACCTATTCAAAAGGACGAGGATTTAACTAGAGATGCCACCGTTTTAGACGATGTAGTTCATGATCCTTTAGCCTGCAGTATGTTGGATAATCCATTATTTGATGTGCCTGTTAGTGAATCGGAGGAGGTAACTATGATTAAAACCTTAGTTTATGAGCCTTTCGCTGATAATCCTTTATATGATTGTGATGATGGTTTAGAGGAAAGAGTTTACCCTGAGAATACTGTTTTAGAATCTAGCGATTTAGAAACACTAGTCTTAGAAGATGATAAACTCGTAGAAATGAGTGAGGATGAACCCAACTTAGAAGAATCTATTGACCATTTCCAGGAATCTGATGACCTAGAAATTAGGGAAGTTGTGACTAATCTTTCTAGAGACACAGAAAACTCTAAGTTTGGGGGTGATTATCATTCTCCGTGTGTTTTAACTCTTAGTAAGTACCCTCCTGTAGGACTTGACATTTGTGCCTCAACCATCTTACAAGATTATCTTCATACACGTTTTTCCGAACCTAATGATGTCCAGAAAGAAGCTCAGTTGTTAGAAACCCATCCTCTGGTTTATGAGGTTAACCCAGGCTATGATACCAAGATTGACTTTGTTTTCCCACCAAAAACTTTTCAACCAATTGTGGGAACTTTTGATTTTAAGATGTGTCGGTTATTAAGTTTTGAGACTAAACCTAATCACTTTAGGATATTAGGGTCGACACATTTTCTTCAGGAAGATCACCTCTTTCATTGTGATCAGCTGTGTGAGTCAAATCTGATTGACTTAGAGGATCCCCAGTTATTCAGGTTGTTGTTATGTGCTTATAAGTTCTTAGTTGAGTTTTTCCAGACTCTAATACCTGAACCGGATCTTATCTTTGAGGAAATCCAACCGATGAAAACCTGTTATCTAGACCCAGTTATAGAACCTGAACCTGAGCCACAACTAGATGTAGTTGTCTTAAACAAGGGTATGTTCGACATCTTTTTGGTCTGTTGCAGTTTCCTCTTCTTGTGGGTAATACTTTTTGATCCAGATGACCCACAATTATTCCGACTACTTCTATATGATTCTATGAGGTGACTAATTCCTTCCGATGTCTGGCTGAAGACTTTAAACTTAGCACTTCTTGGGAGGTAACCCAATCTCATGCAACCCGGTAATATCCTTCCTTAACTCTTTTGCTTCAAATAGTAACTGTCTCTCCTTGTTCATGCTTTTAATTTCATCTTTAGAACATTGAGGACAATGTTAATTTTAAGTTTGGGGGTATGGGAGAAACTTTTTAGTTGAAATAAATAAACTCCAGAGCCTAGAAATTTATGCCTATTAAGGATAGCACTAACCAATCTAAGTGGATGGAAACATTTTTGTTTTAGGAGTTGAGGAACCAATATGACTAGATGGAAACATCTATAGAGTCTATTCATAAAAGCACAGAGCTCAGGTGTTAGAAATAACATGATAGTTTCGCCATATCTCGTCGAGTCCTTTTCACTTTCTATTTTTTCTTTTATTTCACGTGATTTGGTGGGGCACACGATTCAAGTTGTTACCTTTGCTAGGGTGAAATAGAGTGACTGAGTTACCTTTTCAAAAAAAAAAAAAAAAAAAAATTAGACCGGACCAGTTAGACCAATCGGAATAAGTATTAACACTTGGATAGCAATATGCGTGTGTTCTCCCTGTTTCCGTCGCCTAAGAAAGCGTGGAATGCAGGACCCGTGGGAACTATCGTGTAATCTGCTGACAAGAAGCATGCGCTTGGATCAAAAAGATCTATTCATGCCGTTAAGTTAAAAGAAAAAAAAAATGGTTATTGTTATGTGTAGTCAACTGCTGGTTCCCTTGTATTTGCCAGTTTGTTGATCTAGATTTAAGTTATTGACCCGTGGTTCCCTTGTATATGACAGTGTGTTAATATTAGTCAGACCGGTATCTCAGTCATTTAGGTTAGGTTCATCTTGGCAGAGGCCTTCAGACAGATATGGGAAACACCGTTCACTTTTCAACCATCTACATTTTTATTTTTCCATCTTCTTAATCTTTTCATGTGATTAGTCTGACTCCGAGTATGATGTCCATTGTGAAACTATCTTAGTAGAGCTCTGTCACTTATATGAATTTTAGTATGCTTGAGCGCAAACTCGTGTACAACAATTGGAATTTCGCATCAGGGTTCTTCCTCTTAGAGTCAATAATTGTATGCCAACCAAGGAGGTTCTTTAGTGCTTTCCAAGGTTCTGCGTAGATAGATAGGGTCTGGAGTATTGGTTTTTGTGGGTACACCTCTGATAAACCCACCCGAGATTAACTCGGTCACTTTTCAAGAATAAAATTTGCTCGAGGACTAGCAAATAATAAGTTTGGGGGTATTTTCATCTCTTTTGTGTATTTTGTTAGTACCCATTTGTTCTTATTACGGTGTTTTTATGTTTGTTTAGGTGTTTTTGGAGAAAATACTCTTCTGTGGAAAGAGTTGCTCAAAAAGTGATGATTTACACCCCGGAGAAAAGTACTAAAGGCACCCCAGAAATGCACCGGAGATGTCCCGGAGGAACCTTAAAAAATTACTATTTCCACCCAAGAATTACTATTTCAGCCCAAATTGCTAAAGGGACACCCGTACAGGATTAGGGGGAGGCCAGTTTTCTTCCCAAATTCAAATTCCAAAATTGGCGGGAAACTTAATTATCGTCTGCATGATTTGGAGTTGAATTTTTGGACGTGTTTTTGCGAGATTCAACACCTGAAATCAATTGGGCTGGGCTTGAATTCACAGGACAGAGTTAGTACAAGCATTTTGATCGAGCAAAATGGGCCAAGTAAGCCGTGGGAGGAAATCAAAGTTAAACAGGGGAAGATATTATCGGGTGCACTGTGAGCTAAATTTGGAAAGTTTGTGGACAAACAGGGGAAGATATCTTCTCTTATAAAGTTTGTATGTGGCTTATGGAAGTATTACAACTCATTTGCGCAGGCAGAAGAGGTGGAAAAGATCGTATCTTGGCTGACAGTGAAGAAAATAAAAAAAATATATATTCCCGAGTAAATGAGAATTATATGGAGTTATTGCGAGGGATTAAATGCTGCTGTTTGGTATAAATTAACTCCTTGGGTCGAGTAGAAAGGCTGTCGAGAGTTGGGGAGGAGAGAAAGAACGCTGCAGAATCGAGAACCATGATTTCTCTCTGCTGCTGCTGCTGCCATTGATGAAGATGAAGAACACGAAGAACGGACTCGCAGCAGCAGTCGTTTATCAACAGTGTCTAAGACGCACACTCGTGGGTCGTAGTTCGTCGTACAACAGCAGTTATCATTTATCGTTCTTCTTGTAACAGCTGAACAGCGCCTTTGCAACAGTTATTTCTGTTGCGATTTTTCTGTTCAATTGTTTTACACCTTTTCATCATTTGTAAACCACTTTTTGAGCAATAAATAATTATTTTGAGAGCATTTTTACTATGATGATCTAAAACCCAACACTGGGACGACGGAGGAGGCCAAACTTCATACTTGGGGTAATTTCATTAATTCTTTTTAAGACTTTTGCATTAATTTAAAATTGAAATATGATTTGAATTAATTGGTTGTTATTTAATTTGATGATGTATGCTTGGCTTAGGTGTTTTGATACATCATGCTTAGGACTTACAATCAATGTTTTGAAAATCTACTTTGGCAAAATAAGAGTCCATATAATTTATGTTTTGACCGATTATTGTTGAGAATAAATCATTGAGCCCTATGTTATGAAAATTGGCCGAATCATTAGTCCCAGTACCTCTCGCCCATTGTGACAAATATTGTGTACATATTTTTATTTTTAAATCTTTACAAGTCCGAGCAACGAACTTTTACTACCACTTTCAAAATTACAACACTGGGCAGACGACTTCTGATTTGAACGTTGAAGAAGAAGTCGCCGTGAGTAATTTCCTTTACCATCAAACATAAATGTTTCATGTGAAAATGCTAACTACTTGATAATATTTCTAGGAGGATGTCGTCATGGAGATGGAAAGTGCTGATGTTCGATCTTCCTCTGAGAATATAGACGAAGGCACTTCCAAAGATTCAGAGCCAAAATGAAGTAATGAGCCCCTTGTCGTTAATACGGACAATCATAATTCCTTGAGTACTTCGGATACCCCCAAGGTGAGTATATACCCTGCATCCTCTTCATAAAAGTATGAAAGTGCTGATTTGTGAATTAATGAATGAGAATCTATGTGTATATACGAAAAACTTGGTCGAACTTCGTCGTCAGAAAATTCAGAACCCAGTTTTTTACCAAAAACGCCGTAAAATCTTCATATGGAGTCGGATTTTCATGATCTGCATATGCATATTCAATCCAGGAAAATTTCCAAGCTTTATCAAAGAATCTTTTTAAGTTTTGAGCACGTTTAGGGCCTGATACAGACGAAATAGTAAACTTCCAGGAGATTTTCAGAACTTTTTCAGATTGTATGTTGCCCGATGTTTTGATCACACCTCCTAGATCGTTCGCCCAATCGCCATGAAAGTTTGACATTTTGTAGAGGACTTCCATACGAAGAGAATGGTATATAACCCAACTCTAGACTCCACACCAATTGCTCCCAGTTTGTCATTGAACACAGGGCAGTGTAAAATTTATTCAGATGAGTTTCTTTGAAAACGTGTTTCATGACTTTGATGCTACTTGTACACATCTTAGATGTATGATAAGGAACTTAGATGATGTTAACTCACTTAATATCTTAATTTTATGATTGTATTGGATTTCTCCCCTTGAATCATTCTAATCCCGTGTAATCTTCGCATTTGGTGCCTAACAACGAAGTTGGGAATCATGAATCCAGTAATGATGGTTTGGGCAATCTAGGAGTTGTTGATGACAATACTTCCATATCTGTTCCCCAATATGATGAAGTGTTGGTCGTTGATGCCGTGGAGGTAGAAGAAACTCCAATTGTGCCTCAGACGGTGGAACCTGAACCCGAAATAGCAAAAGCTACTTCCTCTGAAATCGTCTTTATGATTATTGATGCTGCTCCAGTAGCTGAGAACCAGATAATAGTGCACGAGTATCCTACTGCAGGGATTTCCTTTGATCCTCAATTTGGTGAGTTACTCACATATCACCAGCTTGTTGGAGGATTTAGCGTTCCCATCGGATATGCTGCTATGTACAAGGAACTGTGGGAAATGTATAGACACATTGTTGTTACTCAGGATCCAGGACGCTGTTATTTCTTGACGAGACAAGTAGAAGTCATCTTGCGTGTTATAAATGATATCCGGATTACAGCCAGAAATGTTGTTACCCAAGACGTACTCTTTGATTGGGAGTATAACTTGAAGAATGTTGAAGATCGTGGCTTCAATCTGAAGTGGCTCCGTCAAAGACTTGAAGTTATCAGGAAAGAAGTAAAGGGTGATGATCCCTTCCCTACCAGTGATGTCGTGTTGAAGAAGATGAATGAAGTTGTCGAATTAACCAGGAAGCTGGAGGCGGAAAAGGCAGCCTTGAAAGTCTTGGAGAAGGCAGAAGAGCAGAAATCTTTCTTTGATGGCTTTCTTTAGTTGATAGGTGTCGAGTCTGGGACTGAAAATTTTCTTTGATTTTGGATTTGATAAAGATTTTCTTTAAGTAAAGTGAACTGAATTTCTGATAAATTGTTGAATTCAAATACTGATTGCAAGAATTGCAAACGTTTTGGAGGGACTGAAATACAATGAAAGAAAATCCTAAATGCCAAATCCAGACACCATGAGTGCTCAAACGCCCCGTACCTCAAATGCCTCATATTTTCAGATAAACGCCTTAAGCCAATTCTCGTGAATTAGTTGCAGGGTTCTACCATCTGTGTTGATCAATTTGTAGTATCCTCCAGTTATGGACTTAGCAACCATAAATGGTCCTTCCCAATTAGAGCTCCTTGCAGAGTGGAGATCTCGTTTAGCCGCCTTGAAAACCAAATCCCCTTCCTTGAATTTGTTTGGTTTAGTAGTTCGCGCCTTGAATATCTTTTGTTGATTCCATGGTTGTGGCACGTATGGACATTCATGTAGAGGAGAGTACCCAGCATATTGTCTGTCGTGCTTAGACAGGTCCTCAGCAATAAACCTCTTGATAGAATGGCCGACTTGGAGAAGCTCTGAACCCAACCATTGGGTATAATATTGGCGAGGTGAAGATCCATTCATAACTTTTGGTAATTTCCAAATCGTTTGTAGGGAGAAGTCCTTGAATCAAAGTATCATATTGGAACATTGGTAATATTGGATCATGAAGAGGAATAAGACTTTCCTGAGCTTGAAACCTTTTGACAAAGGTATGTGGATTTTCCCCAGGTTCTTGTGTAAGTCCCATCAAGGTTTTTACTTCCTCCAGATGCTCAAACGGTGGGGCGTCCTCTACTTCTTCTTCTGACTTGAAGTCTTTGTCGGCGACAGAGTGTGTTGAAAGCTTTGAAGTTACCCTTCCAGCATGAATCCAAGTTCTTCCAAGGATCATGTCATATCCAAGATCTTCTCGAATTATGTAAAACTTGGTCTCAGTGCATACCAAATTCTCCGTGACTTTGAGAATGATGAAGCCGTATGCATCTCTGGCGATTTCTTCGTGGTCTCTGATTTCTATGGGAGCATGAGTAGCCTCTTGTCGAGTAATGCCATCAGCTCTGAGAGTTTTAAAAGGGATTATGTTGACGGCGGTGTCGACATCAACAAATGCTCTTTTGAACTCATTTCCTTTAATATGCACGGTGGTGAGCAGTCCCCAGTCATACATTTCTTTGTCGGTGGCTGATGGTTCAGGAGGTACTTCTGGAATCAGTAGGCGTTTCCCAGGCACTATGTGGTTCAAAGCTGTGAACATGTCTCCTCTTTGTGCTTTTGATAGATATAGAAATTTGCAAACATGCTCTATCAATGACTGAACTGCTTCCTTGACTGGTGCTTCAGAAATAGAGAAAGTCCTGACAGGAAGAGGATCTCTGTGTACTCCTTCGGCTCCAAGGTTAAGTTCTTCTGACTCAACCTTTTATCTGAATATGTGTTTCAAAACTTTGCAGCTACTTGTGGGGTGATTAACGAACCTGTGGAATCGGCAGTAACGAGGATTTTCCATGTCTTCCTCAGTTGGGTCTCTCCTGTGTCTCTGGTTTGTCCTTCTTTTGCGTCTTTGGAGGAGCTGCAACATGCTTTTTCGGGGATTCAACCTTGCGCTTTCTCCCTTATGCAACAACGTTTGTAGAGGACTGCAGGTTGTACTACTTATTGATCAGATATCTGCTTCCTCGAGTGTCACGTGATTCCTCAGTCTTTGTGGACTTTTCTCTTTCTAACAGAGCAGGTGCAGTGGTTGTTGATCTCTTCGCGGCTTCGTAAAGTTCTGAGAAAGTCTGGAATCTAAGATTCTCCAGTAGAGCTCTGTAGACCGGGATCATGTCGTTGATACACAAATCTACCAGTTGTTGCTCTGTGACATTTGGGTCATGATACTCCAGGGCTTGGACTCTGAATCTTTTTCACGTAATCATTGGGATTCTCACTGACCCTATGGAACGTTCTTCCAAGATCAGAGAGAGTGACTTGCTCTGACACGAAAAAGTACTTCCTGTAGAAGGCGTTGATCATTTCTCCCCAATTGTTGATAGTCCCCGGTGCGATGTTGTTGTGCCAGGTGTATGCTCTGTCTTTCAAGGATTTTGAAAACTCTTTGAGACGAACAACATGGTTATGTTCATGTTCTCCCAAGGATTCGAGAAAACGAGAGACATGTTCTCGAGCATTGCCAGTTCCGTCATACAGAGTGAAAGTTGGAGAAATGTAACCTTTTGGAAGGGGAATCCTCTACGTAGCAGCATGATAAGGAGGTTGGTGACGATGAACATGTGATGTCTTGTCTTTTCCACGGTTCTCCAGAAGGAGCTCCACGTCTTTCCATGTAATGAAATTTGATGGTTCCTTTTCTGATGAATCTGCAGCTTTGCCAGTTTCATCATCATCCACTGTATGGATTGGGATTACTTCAGGATCAGCAACATCTGAGGATTTCTCCTTCTCTTTTCCCTTTTCTTGAGTCTTCTCTGTCATCTTATCAGTAAGAGTTTTGAGATAATTACACAGCTCCTTCTGTGTAGCAGCCATGTCATTCTGATTCTTTGCGAGAGTCTCCTGCACTTTGATAAGATCAGCAATGGTAGGTGGTGGATTTCTTCTGACTTCTTCAGGGTGTCGACCGAACAGGGGATGACCTTCATCCTGAGGAGGAGTAATGTCACCACCATCAGTGTTGTAGGCCGGAATCGTTTCCGGGATATTCTGATTGTCATTGTTGTTGTTGCTAGTACTAGCGTCGTTTGTGTTGGAACCTGTAACTAACCCAGACCTAAGACCAGACATCTTGTGAAATCGTGAGATTGCAACCGAGAGATTAATCTCCCACTATGGTCGCCAATCTGTGAGTGGGGAAAAACGATTTGCTGGTTTTTACGGAATTGAAGAGTCGACCATGTGGAGACTCCTTGAACCGAGCGAAATGTTGAACCTCACACAGATGCACTTCAAGAAGGGAGTGCTTTAAGTTCAAGAGATCAATCTATAAGACCCCGGCCTAAACCAAGAACAATGGTCGTTCCAGAGTCAATTCGGTCACAAGAGAGGAAGGGTTGATCTGGAGGAGGAAAGCTGAGAAATGCGTGAGATCAATGGTGATCTGAGATTGTAGGTGTGTTGTGAATTCAGCGTGAAAATACTCTGAATGATTGAATTTTTCTCAATTGAGAGTAATTTCTGTGAGTTCGTGTAGACGGAAGATTGTCTGTATGAACTTTTGATGGGAAATTTCTCGTTTTGGCGAATGTTGTTCGAATGTTCGAAAACTTTTGTCTTTTCAATCAGGATTCAGGGACATTTTATAATGCCGGAGTTGAAAACACCATGATCCCATGAAGTGTGACAGTTGCTGGAATCAGAGAATGGGAAATGGGGAAATCATGTTAAAACCAATTACTCATCGTGCGGAGACTTGGTTAACTTTCCACCCACTACTTTGCTGACTCTTCCAACTGATTGCACGACTTGCTCACATTATCATCGTGGGTGAACACACGTGCCGTAGACCGCCAGACCAAAACCCTAGTTAATATCCCCCCATGTGACACGATTGAAATCTCGTGATTGTGGAGTCAGTTGCTGACTTTATGGGACGATGAGTCCATGTATTTCTGAGTTGAACATGATTAGCAAATGTTTCGAAACTCATGAATTTAATGTGTCTGTTGAGACGAGGTATCATCATAACCTAAGATGAGCGAAACTGTGTTGCTAAATTGTTGAATATTGATAGTTGAACCAATATTCTTTGATTTGAGCAAATATTGCTAGCCTGAGCGAATATTGCTAATTGAGTAAATATGGTTCGAGATAATATTGCTAGTTCGAGCAAATATTGCTAGTTTGAACAAATATTATTCTTTTGATGAATTGTTGGTAGCTGGACCAAATAAAACATTAATTTAAGTTACTGACTGCTGAGTCGAGCAAAATAAATACGAATGTTAATCATGGAATCAACATAAAATTATCAGAGTGTTCGAATCTGCTCAGAATCACGTTTCTGCGGATTTTTGGATTCAAAACCCTAATTTTACCGACATGATGATTTACTGCAAATCATCATAGGACCGGCTACATGGGATGAAAGGTTCACCATATAACGCCCAAATGCTCGAATGAGCAAAAATACCAAAGTCTCTTGAGGACCAGTTGGTGAAAGAATGATTAAATGTTGATTTAATCATTTACTGAAATAATGCTCGTGTGAGCGACAAATCATAAAACCTGATGTAGAAAATAAGAGGGACCGACCAAGAGGTCATGAGACCGGCTCTTGGTGGTTGTGGGACCAGTAGATGGTCGTTTGAGTGAACTTCCAATTGTTTCGAAAGAGTTCGAACCTAATATGAGTAACTGAGCAAATTAGGTTAAAATCATTAAAACATGCGGGACCAGTTGTTTGCAAGCCTCAGGGTCACCCTTGGTCAGTCAAGGGGATGTGCCCGTGTCACCATGATGTACGTGCTTCAGTCCTGAGAATTTTGATATTTTCTGGTGCACGTTTGAGCAACATTTGGAGAAAATATGAAAAATCCATGGTTTTGCTGAAACTGGAAAAAATACATGAGATGATGAAAATAATAAATAATCAAGGAATCACAAGTTGTGGGACCGGACACGGCTAGGGCATGGACGGCCGGCTGACACACGGTCCCACATGCTTTACCCAGTTTTATGTGATTTTATGTATTTTTCTCTGATTTAAAGGAAATTCCATGAAACTGGAGAGATTGGCGAAATTAGGGAACTTCAATGAGATGATAGACATAAATTAAAATATAAAATAGGGAATGGGAGTGTGGGACCGGCAATGGCCGTGGCATGGTCGGTCGGCCAATGGGCATGCGTCACAAGGCACTTTTCCCAATTTTATGTAATTTTGATGATTTTAGATAATTTTCATAAAATCAAAGGGATTTGTTGAAAACCAAGATATTTTGTTTAAATCAGGGAGTTTACATAAAATCAGGAAACAAAATACCAAATAATAATAAAATAACGGGTGTGTGGGACCAGCTAGGGCATGGCCGGCCGTCTAGAGCCCGGTCCCACAAGTTTTCCTAATTTTTTAATATTTTTCATGATTTTAGAGAAAATACATGAAATTAGGTAATTTTAGGGAAAATTCATAAAATCAAGGAATTTCATAATTTGAGAAGGAATAATAAAATAATGGGACGTGAGGTGTGGGACCGGCCACAGCCAAGGCATGACCGGCCGGCCGGCAGTCCCGCGACACCTTTCCCTAATTTTATTATTTTTGATAAAATCATGTGATTTAGATAAAAATACATGAAATTAGGTAATTTTCATGATTTTAGGGAAAATTCATAAAATCAAGGAATTTTCATAATTTGAGAAGGAATAATAAAATAATGGGACTTG